>NC_091742.1:30286702-30364202 GCF_043380555.1 Nothobranchius furzeri
TTTTATGTCTGTTCTTGACTCAGGATTGCTCTGACAGACGGGCAGTGATTCAAAGTGACACCTCCTCCCAGCAGTGAAGGCTTTTCTTTCCATCCAAGGCCTCCCTCGCTGCACCAGCAGACCTGTAAGGAGCAAATCCACTAAAATAAACAAATCATTGTAAAAAAAACGCCAGAACAAGAACAGAGAACACAAAACCACAATGATCTCAAGACCTGAACAAAATCCAAAGATAGAAGGACTGAAAGGGACTTCTGCTCGATCTTAGCCAAGTCTGGTTGTTTTTCTGAGATTTGGGTTTTTCTGTGTTTATACAGATGTAGGAGTAACTTTTCTCCACAGATCCAAGCTGTGTGGATCTCCTCTGGTACCTGATGCATGCCAACATCGAAGAGCCGATGTCAGAGGGAGCTCAGGGCCCGTTGAGAGAGTCGCCCACTGTTTCGTAAAGGGTTGCAGGGTAAAAGCTGCTGTTGGGTCTCTGCAGCTTTCTCCGCTCACATCTTGTTCCATTTCAGCGGAACCTTTCAGTCATGTGTGTGATTCCGTTTCTCTGTGATGTTGTCTTGGAAAAATGCTTGGCACTAGATGAGCTGTAGCTTCCTTCCATCGCGGGTCGACCCGTTCAGCTCTGTGGCGTTCACTGGCCTGACCAATGGACTCTTGAGCAAAGCTCTAAGGAAGATTAAAATTCCTACGGGTGGGAGTGGGGGGGTCAGCATATCCCAGCCTCTATAAATAGGCATGATTATTTTATGTACACAACAAACCTTTCTGTTTCAGTATGATACAGCGGGTTGTCATCGAGTCTGGAGATTCAAGCTGCAGGAATCAAGCACGCAGGTATATGAAGTTGTTGCTATGGAAACCCCCACTCTGATGAAAAAATAAGTCATTTGTATCTCACCATTGTGACTCGTTTTTATCGGAGTTGCAGGAATGGGCTTCCGTAAACCTCTAAGGCCAAACATTTGGACATTTTACTTGCAACAAACATCAAATGCAGAAACGACCTCCTGTGTTTCATATTCAGATCAAAAGCATCATGCACCCAGCCTGGCCTGCCAGACTCCTCCTCCGTTTAATTCAGCACAGAGAAAGGCTCTGGGAACTCTCCTATCGGCCCCATGTCACGGTCTGAGGTGTGTTCCTGCTGTCACTCCCTGTCTCTGAGTTTTCCCTCTGCAGGTGGGCGTGTCTGCAGGTTGACCAAGCTGCAGCAGATCTGCTCATCAGCCGGCCAGGTGTATTTAAGCAGCTGAGAGACTTCTACACTTCGCCGTTTTTTTTTTTTCCCCTGTTTGGTTTTATTTTGAGGCTGCTGTTCCAGACCACACTAGTTGGTGGCGGTAATGCACCATTGGTTGTTTGCCAACCGCCATTTAAACTCCAAAAGAAGAAGAAGAAGAAGTACACTTCGCTGGATGATTACTCTACCTGGGTACCCTCTAAGCCACCTCATCGTATTATATTCAAGCTCTTTGGACCTTTTGAGATTTTAGATGTGTTTTGGATTTTGCATTTACCCTTCCTGCTCTCGTTCACCAGATAAAACCTCCACCTTCATCTCCGACTGGCTGAACTCTGGAACTCCAACCTGCTTGTCTCTCAGCCGCTCCCTGGCCAGAACCACCTCCAGTTGCCCACCTAAGCTCCCTGGATCTCCACAAACTCAGCTCCCTCCACGTCTCACCTTTTGGATCTCAGTCCCAGGAAAGCCCTCTCAGCCCAGACTGGACCACTCCTCCCTCGAGTTAGTTCCCTCCTCTCCAGACTGTAAGTCCTCCGCACGATTCAGATTTCTTGTTCCCTTGAGTTGGATCTAACTCCCATCTGTCCAGATTTCCCGCACCGGCTCCCTTGTGAAAGAACTCTGCTATGTTTCTGCTGCTTCCTTGGTTTCCCTTTGAATAAATTCTTATTTAAACACTTTACCCCGTCTCTAAGCTGATTCTGTATGCCGTGGGCTAGATTTCTACACCACAACATGACACCCCACCCCCTGAGAATTCTAACCGAGCCAATCAGCGCTGAGCAGCGTACGTCACACACCACAACGCCGAGTTTGTCCAACATGGCGACTGAAGCGGAGTTCGTGCGGCTCTTTCCTCTGTTCTAAATGACTTGGACTCGTCTTAAAACAACAAGCAGAAGCGCTAAACGCCTTTTTCTAAAGAAAGATGCCAGCGCTGTTGCCAGACGCCAAAAAACTACAGCGTTGCGCGGTACAGTCGGCATTTCCGTCTTTTTTCTGATTGGTTATTTTTGAGCTGCCTAGTCCCGCCCCTCATGTGCTGCTCTGCCTGTGAGTTACCAGACTCTCTCTCTGTGCAAAGAGGACGAGTCTGGACAGATCTGGGCCGTCAGCTGAGGTGATGAAGGTTACCTGTGAGTGTTTGGAGAGTTTATAATAAACTTGGGATTTTCAATTATCTAAACTTCCCACTCATTTTTGTAATGTATGGCCAGCAGACCTCCTTTGAATAATGTTCTACCCCTTTTCAGTAAAAACAATGAATGGACCAAACCTGCCTTGTGAAAAAGTCTGTTGCATGGGTGGCTGGATAAAAGGCTCCGAGGTCCATAAAGGAACTGATCCAGACCCTGAGTGGTGTCGGACCAGCACGTGGTTCTGAGGCTTTGCAGCTGCTTTGTTGACATTCTTTATGGCGTGGTTCCGATTCATGCAGGTCAGGGTATTCTGTTTGCCTCTGCTGGAGCGGTGCCTCTGGTGAAGGATGCCTCTGGGGCTTCACTCTGTCTCTGAATGCCTTTTCTCCTCTTTCTTCTCATCCTGCAACAGTTGTCTTGTACTTGGTGCTGCGATGATTCAGAGAAAACCAACGGTGAGTGCTGTTCAGACCTCCAGACTTTACACACACTTATCTCTACTGTTTTATATTCCTCAGACAAACATTTGCATTGATTGAAATCTCATGTCTTATCAGGCTTAAATAAACTTTGCATGCAGATAAAAGCGTCCGCCTGTTCCGACTCGGGTGTTTCATCATCTAATTCATGTTTTAGTCTGCTGAGAAACAGAATCCTGCACCATCGGAAGCCTGTTGAAGCAGACTGGAGGGATTACAGGAAACGGGTGCCATGACAACACATCCTGGTTCCTGTTTTACCTTTATCTGCTTTTCTACCTTTGATTTTATTTGTTGAAGCTAAGCTCTTTACCACCTACTGAAAACAGTGTTTCTGCCCGTTTGCAGAAAACATTTCAAATATTAAATGTGAACAATTAAACTTTAGTGAGAAGCTGGTGGTGACTGGTACAGATGCACAGATTCTGGTTCTGACAGCAGAAACCCGGTTTCGGCAGATTCTAATGCAGCTCAAAGAGCTAAAATTAGCTCATCTTCTGATTAACCTAGAAATGAAAAACATGAGTAAAATGTTTCATGTGGAAAGTATTTTATTGTTTATGTCCAAGCTACGAAAACCAGAGCCCAGGGATATTCTACAAGTGAAACCGAAAAACTAGCATCTGGTGCAAAAGTCTAGTCTAGTGAACGAGACCAAAGTTTGGTCCAGAACGCACCGTTGGAACCTCTACAGCCCCTAGCAGCATTCTGGCTGGCCAATCACAGCTCTCCAGGGGGGTTTCAAACACATAGAGAGCTGTGATTGGTCCTTAATGGTGGGCCAATCATAGTGCTCCATCTGCTTTGTGAACCAATCACAGCACTTAATCCGCTTTGTGGGCAAATCAGGGCCCTCTATTCTTCTGGTGGGCGGGATGATGCAACACAGTGGAACAAGATGGCGACAGCTCGTTTGAAACAGCTTTTACATCAAATTTGGACTTGGGCTTTATTATCATCAGGAGCAGAAAGATGTCTTTTCGTGTTCCTCAACAGTGGACTGTGAGTACGTCACGTTGTACATTGTTCAGTAGCACGCGGAGAGTGTTTAAAATACAAGGGTAGAACCCGCCCCTACATTTATTTAGTCTGGCTTGCCAGGCTAGCAAAAGTCCATTAATGTCAGTAATCCAGCTTAGACTGAGGGACCATCTAAAGCTGGGGTATTCAATTCTGGGCCTGGAGGGCCGGTACCCAGCACGTTTAGTTGTTTCTGTGTCAACACACTTGATTCAGTGGTTTAAAAGCTGCACAGCAGCTCATCAGGCTCTGCAGAAGCCTGTTAATCACCTACTCATTGAGATCAGGTGTGTTGAAGCAGAGTTAATTAAACGTGCTGGACCCCAGCCCTCCTGGACCAGAGCTGAGTACCCCTGCTCTACAAGCTCGGGAACCCTCTGCAGGTGTTCTGGATTCGACAGCTGTCTAGTGTGACACTTTGAGTCGAGAATAATAAACCTTGGGTGTTTCTCTCTTTTTTTTTTTTTTTTTTACGTGTCCTGTCTGGCTGTGAAGCAAGCAGAATTGATGTCTGAATGCTGGTGACAAGCCTTACAGATTTACGCTCAGGTGGAGCATCAAAGCGTTTGCTTTTAATGTCACGCCTGATACTTAAAACTTTATTGTTATTGTTGTTGAATGCTTTGTAATTCCGACCAGACACGGAGACAGAGGTGAAAGAGAAAGGAAAAGAAAAGGTGGGGAGAGAGAGGGGGGGGGGGGGGGGGGGTCCACAAAAATAAACAAAAATGAACGAGTCTGCTTCCAGACCTGCAGAAAAAAAAGACAAAAAAAAACAAAGGGACACAAAAAAAGGGACACAACAACACAACAAGATCTAGCTATCACTGCGTCAACTTGATGAAAAAAAAAATATATATATATGTAATCAATATTGCTTAACTGAAGAATCACGATAATAAATCATAGTGTATTTAGTGGCAACGACAGCCTTAAGACCTGTGTTTAACGTGCCCAAGCCCATACTTATGAGAGCACCATGTGAGCACCTGTGTGTGTACACGCGCTTGTTTATGTAAGGTTTCTCTATAGGAGCGTCCAACAGAGAGTGTGAGGGACCACAGATCCACCCCCCAAAGATGTGTAGGAGACGGGGGGAGCTCCAAGTCTCAGAGATCCAGGCGCTGCCCCAGAATGCAGGAACCCCAAGGAGACTGCAACCAGAAAGGCCCCCGCCCCCCTCGAGAGGCACAGAGTATCGCCCCGGGGGGCCACAACCAGCAGCCGGCAGAGTCCCTGGAGATATCAGCGGCAAGCCCACAGGCCCGCCCGCAGCCTCCCACCCCCTAGTCGGCCGAGCCCGGGACCCAGCGACCCGGGACCCAGGGGTGACCACCCCCGCCGGGGACCCAGCAGAGCCCAGGGACCCAGACCCCACCAGGCAGCCACCGGGATCTAACAGGCAGATGCCAAAATC
Source organism: Nothobranchius furzeri (assembly GCF_043380555.1). Lineage (NCBI taxonomy): Eukaryota > Metazoa > Chordata > Actinopteri > Cyprinodontiformes > Nothobranchiidae > Nothobranchius > Nothobranchius furzeri. Next base: position 30,292,010 of record NC_091742.1, read on the forward strand.
TTTAAACCCCCAGACCCGGTTGCCACGAACACTCAGGCAGACCAAGGCACAAGCCCCCACACCAGGTGTGGCAGGGGGAGGGGGGACAGAGATCTATATCATCAAGAGAAGTTCCAGGAGAGGGGAGGACCCAAAGGCCCCACCTGACATATACAGTCATACACAAACACAGTCACACACTCCCTCCCTCATTCTCACAAATGCACATACAACCTTGGGTGTTTCTCAATGCCAAGGAACCTCACCTTGATGTCTTGGCCCCGCCTCGGTTGCCAAGGAGATACGTTATCAGGAGTCACCAAGACGTGTTCCAATGTTCATGTTCTACCGAGGCGTGTGTTCTCCGTTTGTTAGCCGTTAATCTAGCTGAGCGAGGATACACGAGAGGTGTGTTGTAGCCTAGCCTGTTTCAAAAATTACCCAGAATACACCGCGGAACGCAGTGTTTTCAAAAGGATGGCGGATCAGAAGCCGGCAGCTACTTCGGGAGCAAATTTCAAGTTTAAATGTAATCAACTCATTTAAATTATTATTTTTTTAGATCCAAAGAAGTTATCTGTGGTTGGTTAGTAGCTTAGTCGTTGTAGCTTTGGTGGCTAGCGGGTAGTAACTCACTTAAATATTTAATTTACCAATTTAAAAAGTAAGAGTCCCGTTATATTTTTATATTGAAACTAATATGTATAAATATAACGTTATCTCCCGTGTCACGTGATGTTACATGACCGCCATGGAAGCCGCGGTCAGGTGATGCAAGTCTGTTCCATTTAACCGTTTTCTTTGACCAAGGAAGGACCGTGTCCTCATAAGTAAGGCGCCTGGCCTTGCAAGACATCGCCTCGCAAGGCCAGGCGCCTGGACATTGAGAAACAGCCCTTGTTACAATATTCTAACTGTCTGACATTTTTAATGTGGGGTGTTCAACTGTAAACCTTGATCATCACAGTTATAACAAATAACTCTAACCCAACCCTAAAGGCTAAAATATCTCATAGAGTTCACCTTCCACGTTGATTTAGTGACATAAATGAACTTTTGCACCAGACTGTGACACATCCTGTTACACCTGTAGTTGTTACCTGTAGGAGCAGATCCCGGCTGTGGGAGATGTAACTGTGTAAATTGAAAAATGTGTTGACTTTCACTTTAAAGACCAAAAATACTCTGCACTGTGAGCATGCTTCCGCTTCTTTGCTCAAGATGAAGTCTCATCAGGATCGTGTGAATAAAGAGTCTGGTGGTTAGGTCCTACAGGATGCTGCTGTGAGCACCGGGGATGCCGGGTGGGGAGGAGGGGAAATCATTTCTCATCATTATAGTTATTATCCACAGATGTTATCACGGCGGATGTTTGTCTTTGATGTCCTGCAGCAGCTCAGTCCTGATGAGTCATGTTTCATCCATAGAGTGTGTGGATGCGTTCAGCTCCATGTTTACAACAAAATGTGTGTGGTGATAGGCTGACGTGACATTAGCAGAGACAGGTGATTATTAGGAATAATGCAATGTGAGCAGGAAAGCTCCTGCTGTAACTGCTGATGTCTTCCTTTGGCTTTGGAAACCACATGAGAGCTGCCTTTGATGGCCCACCTTTAGAGATGACTCTGGTTTCATCTGACATGAGCAAACCAGGCCTCTTGTGTGGGCTGTGTGGGCTTCGTGTGTGTGTGTGTGTGTGTGTGTGTGTGTGTGTGTGTGTGTGTGTGTGTGTGTGTGTGTGTGTGTGTGTGTGTGTGTGTGTGTGTGTGTGTGTGTGTGTGTGTGTGTGTGTGTGTGTGTGTGTGTGTGTGTGTGTGTGTGTGTGTGTGTGTGTGTGTGTGTGTGTGTGTGAGTGAAGGGGCTGAGCTCATAAACACGCTACGAGGGAGCTGCAGCAGGATATTTATGGGGATGAGGTAGGATTAATGAGGAACCTGCAGGGGATCAGGCTCCAGGAAACAGCACACACACACACGTGTGTGTGTCTATCCATCCATCTTCTGAACCCAATTTGTCCACGCAGGGTCGCGGGGTGGGGGGGTCTGGAGCCTATCTCCAGCGGTCAATGGGCAATCAGGCAGGGTACACCCTGGACAGGTTGCCAGTCCATCGCAGGGCAGTGTGTGTGTACACATATACATATATGTATACTTTTATTTTTGTTTGCTCAGTTTGTACGTCTTTCTTATTTTTTGTACACCATCGGCTCTACTTTCACTTTCAAAGTTTGCTACAGCCGCCAGAGCCTCATAGACATTGGTGATCAGCATCAAACATCTGTTTCACTGGACTTCCTTCGCACGCACAACATCCCAGATCATATGGCGAGACCACCGGGCTCCCCGTGGATTGTTATCGGGACTAAGCGGAGGCGCAGACGGAGGCAAAGGAAGCAAAAGCGGGGCCGCAGGTCCGGCATCATGCTGAGGCTAAAAAACCAACCACACAAGCCACCTCTGCCGAGCCTCTCTCTCTCCAACGCTAGATCCCTCGTGCAAAAAACGGACGACCTGGAATTACAACTAGTGGGAAATCGCTATGTTCGTGACTGCTGTGCCTTGATTTTCACTGAAACCTGGCTTCACCCGGGAATACCCGATGCTAGCGTTCAGCTAGCAGGCCGCACTCTGCTTCACTGGGACAGGACAAAGGACTCCAGTAAGAGCAGAGGGGGAGGGCTCTGTATTTACGTGCATGAAAGCTGGTGTAACAACGGGACAATTATAAACAGTCACTGCTCCCCGAACCTCGAGTGCATGTCGGTGAGATGCCGGCCTCTTTTTCTACCGAGAGAGCTAACAGTAGTGATCATCACGGCTGTGAACATCCCACCCGATGCCAACGTAAACACGGCGCTCTCTGTCCTGCTGGACACCGTTAACGAACAGCAGCGGGCCCACCCAGATGGGGTTCACATTACTGCAGGTGATTTTAACAAGGCCAACATAAAGACTGTACCCCTAAAGCTCTATCAGCATGTCCAATGTTCCACCAGAGGAGAAAACACTCTAGATCATGTTTACTCCAACATCAAGCATGCATATAGAGCCATACCCCTCCCCCACCTCGGTCAGTCCCACCATCTCTCTCTCCTGCTCTCCCAGCCTACACCCCCCTCAGGCGCAGTGCCAGGCCCACCACAAGGACCGTTACAACCTGGCCAGAAAATGCTCTCCACAAATTACAAGACAGCTTCACAGAGACAGACTGGGACATATTTGAACACCAGGACCTAGAAACTTTCACAGGATCAGTACGGGACTACATCAAGTTCTGTACTGCAGATGTGACCGTGGACAAAATCATTCGGGTTTTTCCAAATCAAAAACCCTGGATGACCAGCGAGGTCCGCTCACTCCTCAAAGCCCGTGATGCTGCCTTCAGGTCAGGTGACAGAGCTCTGTACAGGGCTGCTCGAGCTGACCTGAAAAGGGGGATTAAAAAAGCCAAGTCAGACCACAAAAGGAATATCGAGTCCCACCTGTCCAGCAACAACACACGAGAGGTATGGCAGGGAATGCGAGACATCACCAACCACAGAGGCAGCACTGCGAGAACAGAAAACCTGAGTGTGCAGCTGGCAGAGGAAATAAACGGCTTCTTTGACCGCTTTGAAACACCACAGCAGCAACACTCATCTGCTTCAGCCCTGCTACCATCCTCATCCTCACCTGGTTCTTACTCCGCTCCACTCACTGTAACGGAGCACGATGTCAGACGTGTGCTCCTAGCAGTGAACCCCAGGAAGGCGGCCGGTCCACACGGAGTACCTGGTAAAGTACTAAGAGCAAGCGCACACCAGCTCAGCCTCGTCTTCACCAGACTCTTCAACCTCTCACTGGAACAGGCAGCCATCCCGTCCGTCTAAAATCAGCCACAATCATCCCAGTACCGAAGAAGTCTCCCATCTCCAGCTTAAATGATTACCGCCCTGTGGCCCTCACACCGGTAATCATGAAATGCTTTGAGAGACTACTCCTTCAGCACATAAAGGATCTCCTCCCCCCAGAATTCGACCCCCACCAGTTTGTATACCGTGCAAACAGATCCACAGAAGACGCCATCGCCACAGCCCTCCATGCTGTGCTGAGTCACCTGGAGCAGCGGCAGAGCTACGTCCGAATGCTCTTTGTGGACTACAGCTCAGCCTTTAATACAATCATCCCGGACATCCTCATCAACAAACTGGTCACTCTTGGCCTCCCTCCTCTCACATGTGCCTGGATAAAGGATTTCCTCACAAACCGGCCCCAGACTGTGAGACTCGGCCCTCATGTCTCCTCCACTCGCACGCTGAGCACCGGCTCCCCACAGGGCTGTGTGCTGAGCCCCCTCCTGTATTCTCTGTACACCCACGACTGCAGTCCGACCCACAATAACACTCTCATCATCAAGTTTGCTGCTGACACCACGGTGGTCGGACTCATTTCGAAGGGAGACGAGGCAGAGTACAGAGAGGAAGTCCTGAAGTTGGCAGCATGGTGTTCAGAAAACAACCTGGCACTGAACGTGACTTGGCCCCCCTCTACATCAACGGGGAGTGTGTGGAGAGGGTCCACACCTTCTGGTGTCCTCATCTCTGCTGACATCTCCTGGGTGGAAAACATCTCAGTGGTCATCAAGAAGGCCCAACAGCAGCTGTACTCTCAGGAAGTACAAACTGAACTCCAACCTGCTGCTGACCTACTACCGCTCGTCCATTGAGAGCCTGCTAATCTACTGCATCACGGTATGGTACGGCAGCTGCACCAAGGTGGATAGAGTGAGGCTTCAGAGTGTGGTCAAGACAGCACAGAAGATCACCGGCTGTCCTCTCCCCTCCATGATGGACATTTATTCCTCCCGCTGTCTCAGTAGGGCAGCAAACATCATCAAGGACAGCTCCCACCCTGGCTTCAACATGTTCAGACTGCTTCCCTCAGGGAAGCGCTACAGGTGCATTAATACAAAAACCCACAGACTCAAAAACAGTTTCTTCCCCAAAGCAATAACCACCCTGAACTCACACATGCACCGATAACACAGCCCCCCACCTCCCACTTCCTCCATTGACCACCACTATCGATTGATGCCAAATTCCATGTGCAATAATTGTATATACATGACATTACTGTCCATATGTACATTGCTCTGCAGAACTGTGCCCCCCCAACCCTAACCCCCCCCCACAGTATGTTTGATTTTCACTGAGTAGGAGATGCTCTGTATCTCACTTTACACCTGTATATTGACAATAAAGGCATTCTATTCTATTATTCTATTCTATGTATATGTATGTATATGTATACACACACACACACACACGTGTGTGTGTGTGTGTGTATCTATCCATCCATCTTTCTGAACCCGATTTGTCCACGCAGGGTTGCGGGGGGGTGGGGGGTGGGGTGCCTATCTCCAGCCGTCAACGGGCAATCAGGCGGGGTACACCCTGGACAGGTTGCCAGTCCATCGTAGGGCAGTGTGTGTGTATACAAATACATGTATATGTATATGTACACACACACACACACACACACACACACACACACACACACACACACACACACACACACACACACACACGTACACACCAGCTATCCTCCTACATGAGTTTGTTTGTTTGATGAAAGCAGAAGTTGCTAGAACCTCAGGAGCAAAAGCAACACAACAGTCTTCAGTAAAATAACCTTAAGAAGCTAGATTTGTTTGTGGTCTGCTGTTTTACTGAACTATTAAAGCCCTTCTCACACCATCGGGGCGGGGGGCGGGGGGTAGACCCACGGATAAGGAGATAAAAACAAAAGTCCATCCTGAGGGTTCTAACCCTGGACGTGAACTTGGACACCAGCCAACACTGCGATGGTGTAAATACTCCAAAGCATCTGGGACAAAGAGCACGTTCACACTGTCTCACGTTAGAAGCTTAATGTTTCCCATCTGTCTGCAGGAACTGCACACATCTTGTGGTAGCTTCAGCTTTATGGTGCTCTGCAGAACTTTATTATCTCCATTCCTTTTATTTGGCCCATTTTGGTGAAAAGTTGTTTTGGAAGCGGGTTCCTTCTGGGAAAACAAGCACCTTCTGTTCCGACGTAAACAACGTCAGCCTAGAAACACGCCTGCTGCTGGTCTGAGCCTTCGGATGGACGACGACAACGGCACTACGTTCTCTGGATGTCTTTGCGTAGCTCTACAGATGAAGGTGAACTGGTGCGTGCTTCTAAACCAAAACATCTGTAGCAAAAGAAAGTGATGCTGTGTGACCCGAGGTTCAGGTCAAAGGTCAACAACCAGATTACATCCAATGGGTGTTCAAGCGAACCTGTTTTAAATTGTTTTAATTCTATGTTATCCCACACATTTCAAGCCCAGGAACACATTTTATTGTTACAACTTTGAATAAAAAACCTCCACAGGAAGGCATGCATGTGCGTTATGCTTCCTGAGCCACCAGCTTTGCTCTGTGGGCAATAATAAAATGTGTAAGTCAGCATTTTAGTGACTCTGTTCTGATGTAATAATGCACCTAGAAACCAGGAATGGCCCTTTACATTCCTTACAAGGCGTCGTCCAGCCTGAAGGGGAAATCGTGCTTGACCGTGCGCGTCCCGACCTGACCAGTCAACCGATTCCCTCATTTAGCAGAGATCCACACAGCAACAGTGAGAGCAGGAGCCTTAACGAGTAAAGCTCCTAGTGAAGGAGATGTGTGGCTCCTCTCTGTTTGTGCATACTTGTGCTTGTGGGAGAAGCTCACCTCCTGCAGCAGTCGTTGGCAGCGGGATCTGCTGCAGTGGCAGCATCCCTCCAAAGCAAACACAACACTACACTCAGTTCCTTTTTGTTCCTTGCTACTTTATTTTTCCAAAGGTGAACTTTGTCCCAGCTGACTGCTCTGCTGTCTGTGAAACTGTCCCTGGAGGTCCGTTTGCCTGAAACAGATACCTGAGCACGCACAGATGTAAGTCGAGCTGGCTCTCTCAGATTCTGGCAGTAATTCTTCGCTCCCCTCACCTCCTCCTCTGTTTTCCTTCCTGCTAATTTCCCCTGGAAGAAAAAGACCTAACAGTTACAGTAGTGAAAGTACACCACCACCACTACAGCTGGTGCAACAACATGCTCATTATTAGAACCAGAACTTTCCCAGACCCTCCCTGCATTGATGGAGGCGCTCAGTAGACTTCATTTGATTTGTGAAATCATAGACACAGTCGGGAATTTAAATGAAGACCTTACACCCTGGCAGCAGGGCTAACCCTGAGAGCAGGTCCCTGCCCACGCGCCTCTGCCAGCACACAAAGCCGGGCATTCATGTGGACATCCTCCAGTCCCGGACGCCCATGGCTCTGACAGCACACAGAATGTAGCAGCCAGCAGGCTGGAGCAGAGCTAAAGGGATAACACAACAACACTCCCAGTGACTGGTCTGCTCAACTTACTGAGACAGGGTTAGAGTGTGAGCACAAAACACAGCAGTGATTCAAACTCAAGCACTTTAATTCATCAGAACATGTGAAGGTATAGAGGTTGTTATGCTGAATTTACAGACTTGTGTTGCTCATTCAGACGAGTTTCTTTGTAATATATCTTTATGAACAGCCTCAATTTGTAGAAACAGAGTTTACATTGTCCCACTAGCTAAGGAACTATGTAGTCATTAAAGCTGCAATAGCAAATCTTTACAAGCTATTGCAGCATGGTGGATGTCGCTACAGTTTTGTTAAACGATCAGTAATATGTGATATTCCATGTAAATATGAATGATCAATCTGATTGGTCATGGACAATTTGATTTAATATTTCCTTAGTGTCACGACGTGGGGATGTTTAGGACCCAAAATGCAGATACCCCAGGATGACATGAGGCAGTAGATGATATAAAGAAAAATCCTTTATTTAGAAGGATGAACAAAAATAAATCCAAAGCAGGGAGCCAAACATCCAGAAACCAGATCAAGAACTGGGAATCCAAAAACACTGGTTAAACACTGAGAGACGTGACTGACAGAACTAGAAACACACTGACAGCAACAATGGACCGACAAACACAGAGTGACAAGACAAGGCTTATAAACAGGAGGGAGGTAATCAGGGAATCAGGTGACAGGTGTGAGGAGTATGAGCTGAGGAGAAAAATGGTGGAATCAATTAACAAAATGGGAAGGGAAGGAGCTTGACCAGAGGGCAGATAAACATAAACACAAAACTAAACCTAAAGCCTGAGGGCCAAAAACAAACAACTAATAACCAGACGGATGAGGAGGACTAAATAAAGATGGATTAGGAATGGGGGGTGATAAGAAGGATACCTGGGGAAGTCTACAGAGGGCTAGAGGTAAAACTTAAGACACACAACAGAAATGCAGACAACGGACACATGAGGGCGATAAGAGAGCACAAGAGGAGAACCTGGAGTGGGAACTGGAGGAGCTGGGGAACAGAGGGACACAAAACATGACACTTAGGTTATTTGGACTATTCAGGGAAACACACACTTCATGTTAATTCAGACAGAGTCATGGATATAGTTAGTAAAAATGAATTTAGTTCTACATGTTTAAACCAATGATGACACAGAACAAATTATGATGAATGATGGTTGTACAAGATAACAGACAATGAATGAAATGATGGAATGTAAGCTAGATGTTATTAAGTATCTAAGTCTTTCCAGTCAAGTCTCGAGTCAAGTCCATGTCAAAGACAATCAAGTCCAAGTCGAGTCCAAAGTCAATGATGTGGAAGTCCCAGTCAAGTCCAAGTCCTTATCTTTGAATTTTCAAGTCATAATCAAGTTATCTGTCCAACCCTAATTTAATGACAAATATAATAAATAAATTCCAGAAATAAAGGTTCTTAAAGCTGAATTTATGTGCTCCAACAAGCAGGAAGTGCAACTGAAACTCATTATAAACAAAGGGCATCTGCATTTGGCAGTAATTCAAACCCAGAACCAAGAATGATTTATGATTTTTGTCCGTGTCATGCCACTTTTGTTCTAAAATATCAAATATGCTCAAGTCATCATCAAGTCAAGAGATGCAAGTCGATTCAAGTCGCAAATCATTGGCATTCAAGTCCGAGTCAAGCGAAAATCTTAATAGATTTTATCAAGTCAAGTCAGAAGTCATTAAAATAATGACTTCAGTCTGACCCGAGTCCAAGTCATGTGACTCGTGTCCACATCTCTGGTGTGAAGTAAAAATTTTAAACAGATTTTGTGAAGCACTAATGTTTTAATCATTAATGATAATATGGTGACATTACTATGTGCATATTGATAGGTTAACATTAAATTCAACAAACACTGATCTGGTGTAATTAAAGATCTGAAATGAATCATTACAGGAAAATTATTTATTTTAACCCATCATTCATCGCTCCTCCTTGAACCATCACCTTATCGTGGTGGAGGAGTTTGAGTGCCCTAATGATCCTAGGAACTATGTTGTCTGGGGCACTTTGTGCCCCTGGTAGGGTCTACCAAGACAAATTGGACTTAGCTGAAGGGTGAGACAAAGAACGGTTCAGAGGACCTTTCATGGATGTACAATCAAAGAGTCGGAGTACCCGGCCCGGAGAGTTACCGGGGTCCCACCCTGGAGCCAGGCCTGGGGTTGGGGCCCGTGGGTGAGCGCCTGGTGGCCGGGCTTTCGCCCATGGGGCCCGGCCGGGCCCAGCCCGAACCGGATACATGGGCTCATCCAACTGTGGACCCACCACCCGCAGGAGGAACATGAAGGGTCCGGTGCAGTGTGGATCGAGTGGCAGACCGAGGCGGGAGCCTTAGCGGTCCGATCCCCGGACAAGGAAACTGGATTTTGGGACATGGAACGTCACCTTGCTGTTGGGGAAGGAGCAGGAGCTAGTGGCAGAGGTTGAGCGGTACCGGCTAGATATAGTTGGACTCACCTCGACACATAGCATTGGCTCTGGAACCCAAGTCTTTGAGAGGGGTTGGGCACTCTCCTTTGCTGGAGTTACTCCGGGTGAGAGGTGGAGGGCTGGGGTTGGCTTTTTGTTAGCCCCAAGACTCTCTGCCTGTGTGTTGGGGTTTACTCCGGGGGACGAGAGGGTAGCTTCCCTGCGCCTTCGGGTCGGGGAATGGGTCCTGACTGTTGTTTGTGCTTATGGGCCAAATATCAGTTCAGAGTACCCACCCTTTTTGGAGTCCCTGGGACGAGTGCTAGATAGTGCTCCATCAGGGGACTCCATTGTCCTGCTGGGGGACTTCAATGCTCACGTGGACAATGACAGCATGAGGGGTGTGATTAGGAGGAGCAGCCCGCCTGATCTGAACTCGAGTGGTGTTTTGTTATTGGACTTCTGTGCAAGCCGCAGTTTTGCCATAACGAACACCATGTTCGAACATAAGGATGCTCATCGGTACACTTGGTACCAGGGCAGCCTAGGTCGCAGGACAATGATAGACTTTGTAGTCGTATCATCTGACCTGCGGCCGTATGTTTTGGACACTCGAGTGAAGAGAGGAGTGGAGCTGTCAACTGATCACCACCTGGCGGTGAGTTGGATCAGATGGCAGGGGAAGATGCCGCGTAGACCTGGCAGACCCAAATGCATAGTGAGGGTCTGCTGGGAACGCCTGGCAGAAGAACCTGTTAAGACGGTTTTCAACTCCCACCTCCGGCAGAGCTTTGACCGCGTCCCGAGAGTGGTGGGGGACATTGACTCCGAGTGGGCCTTGTTCCACTCTGCGATTGTTGAGGCAGCTGTTGCTAGCTGTGGTCGCAAGGTGGCCGGTGCCAGTCGTGGTGGCAACCCCCGTACCCGCTGGTGGAAACCAGAGGTTTGGGGAGCCGTCAGGCTGAAGAAGGAGGCCTACAGGGCGTGGCTAATCTGTGGCTCTCCGGAGGCAGCAGACAGGTACCAGATAGCCACGCGAGGTGCAGCAGTGGCAGTTGCCGAGGCAAAATCTCTGGCATGGGAGGAGTTTGGTGAGGCCATGGAGAAAGACTATCGATCGGCTCCAAAGAGGTTCTGGCAAACTGTGCGGCGCCTCAGGAGAGGGAGGCAGCAACTTGCTCACACTGTTTACAGTGGGGATGGGGAGCTGCTGACGTCAACTGGGGCTATAGTTGGACGGTGGAAGGAATACTCTGAGGAGCTCCTCAATCCCACCTATGTGCATTCCGAGGAGGAACCAGAGCCGGGAGACCTGGGGATGGACTGTCCAATCTCTGGGGCAGAAGTTGCTGAGGTAGTCAAACAACTACACAGCGGCGGAGCACCGGGGGCGGATGACATTCGTCCTGGGTATCTCAAGGCTATGGATGTTGTAGGGCTGTTGTGGTTGGCACATCTCTGCAACATTGCGTGATCATGGGGGGCAGTTCCTGTGGAGTGGCAGACTGGGGTGGTGGTCCCCATCTTAGACTGAAATTCCTCAAACAGAGCATTAGTGTTTAAATGCTGACATACTTGGATGGCCACTATTTTCTCCAGGACTTTGGATAAAAATGGAAGGTTAGATATTGGTCTATAATTCATTGGGTCATCTGGATCCAGAGAAGGCTTCTTAAGTGAAGGTTTGATTACAGCAACCTTAAAATCTTGTGGTACATATCCATTTACTAAGGATAGATTGATTACATCTAGATTACATCTAGATGTCATGTTCTGCGGGTGGAGATGGCAGACCATGTGTGGTGGTGGGTTTCAGGAGGCAGAAGAGCTGGCAAACGGATGAAAAAATAAAAAGATGTTTATACGTAGACTGGGAGCAACAGGACGAACAAACATGCACAAACGACAATGAACCGACAAAGACAGCAACAAGGAGGGAGGTATAAATACACAAGGGAATCAGGAACACATGGGCAGAGTAATCAGGGACAGGTGAGAACAATTAGGCTGATCAGGGCAGGAGAGACACAGTCAGGGAGGCTGGGGCGGATCATGACACTAGAATGGGGGCAGTAACCAAAGGAAATGCATCTTTAAATAATTTGGTTGGGATTGGATCTAAGATGCAAGTTGAAGGTTTAGATGAAGCTAATATTTTTGATAACTCTGAAAGCTCAACTGGATCAAAATGGTTCAAGCACAGATGAGGTTCTACAGTCACCTCTGATGCTGCCTCACTTACTGAGGAAGAAGAAATCGCATTAGGGAGGATGCTAAAGATTTTGTTTCTAATAGAATTAATTTTACTTGTAAAAAATCCCATGAAGTCATTGCTGCTGAGGGCTAAGGGAATAGATGGCTCAGAGCTACGATTCTGTGTAAGTTTAGCAACTGTACTGAAAAGAAATTTAGGATTATGCTCATTCTCCTCAATTAGCGATAAAAAATAAGCAGTTCTAGTTTGTTGAAGCTTATTTTTATAAAGCACAAGACTATTTTTCCAGGATAGGTAGGCCTCCTCATGGTACGTAGAGCACCATGTTCTCTCCAATTTCCTAGAGTTTTGTTTTAAGGCTCGTAAATGAGAGTTAAAGCAGGGAGCCAACTTCCTGTCCCTAATTACCTTCTTTTTTAAAGGGGCAACATCATCTAATGCCACACGTAAAGAGGAATTAACATGATGAACTAAGGCATCAATTTGTGAGGGGCTAGAACTGAAAATATTGCCCTCTGCTACGTTCCTCTGAGATGCTGAGGACAGTAAAGATGGAGCAGTTGATTTAAAAGATGCAACTGCGTTGTCAGATAGAGACCGACTATAGTGAAATTTACTTTCATGTCTCGTGTAACACTCGTCAAATGTTTCAACAAAAAGCCCTTGACCGCCTTCAGTTGGTCCAGAACTCTGCAGCGAGGCTTCTAACTGGAGCAAACAGAAGAGCACACATCACTCCTATTCTAATGTCTCTGCGCTGGTTACCCGTTAACTTTAGAGTTCGTTTAGAGTCCTGACTAGAACCTTCAGGGCTCTACATGGTCAAGCTCCTCCCTATGTTACTGAACCATTAAAGCCTTATGCTCCAACCCGAGCCCTCAGGTCCACCCACCAGAACCTTCTAGAAGTTCCAAAGACCAGGTATAAAAGTCGAGGTGATCGCTCCTTCCAGACTGTTGCTCCCCGACTCTGGAATGATCTTCCTTTATCCTTACGTAGCATCGACAGTCTGGACCCTTTTAAAAACAGCTAAAGACACTTTATTTAAAGCTGCTTTTACCTAAATATTTTATTTTCTTATTTTTAACTCAAATGTTTAATCTTTCATATGTTTATGAATTTTTATAATTTTATGACTTAATTTTGTCTGATTTTAATCTCTTTCCGTTTTGAGATCATTTGATTTTATGAGTTTTATTTTGTTTTGATCTGTGAAGCACTTTGTGATCCTACGTCTGTGAAAAGAGCTTTATAAATAACATTTACTTACTACTTACTTACTAGCATGGTTCCCCCTGATTAGACAACTTTCTCATTCATATACTGCCATCAAGTCAAACTTAAGGACTTTGGATGGTTTTGACCAATCAATGTCTCTTGAAGGCCACTCAAAAACTTTATGATTTGTGTTGTTGGTCTCTTTTAAAGCTCTTTTTGAGTCTCTTACAGTGATGAGTGCTATATTAATAAAATGTACTTATTTACTTACAATATATTTATAGCTATACTATGTTAGAACGTGTTTACGAGGCATGAAAACGTGTTTTAAGCTAGCTTGTTTGCAGATTTGACACTGTTGCTTTAAACTTTATTTCTCCAAACCGAGGCCAACCAGGAGCTTCTATGGTAGGTGTATGTATCTGTTGTGTAGCGGGCTAACTCCTACAGCTGTCCACACAGCTAGCCCCATGTTTTAATCACAGTTTGCTCTTAACCTTGATCTCCTCCTGTTCTAAACCAGATGCTTTGAATCCTAAATCCAGAGGCTTACGTGTGATATACGATGAAATGATCACAGATAGCTTTGTTAGCTGGCCACTTTCTGCTGATCCTTTCATCTGAACTAGAGGATTTAACTGACGGGAAGTTTGAAAGGCTTTGATACTCAAGCTACTTTCTTTGATTCATAGCTTTAGTTGTGAACTCCTTCCCTGGATCTGAACTGTACTCCAGCTAAGATTGCTTCCACGATCACACATCAGGTTATACATCATGGGAGCTGATATCGGGTCCATCCTTCTCGCTGCTGAAGGGAAGTTTTCTTTGGCATTTGGCTTGTGTCATTTCATGCATCTGCCGCCTTATTACACAACATGAGCTCCAGTAAACGGAGACTGGTGCTTTACTTTAGGCTCCTCTGTAATAGGATTAAACCTGAGTGTGTTGTTGGCTAAATCCATCACATGCACATAAATGCACACGTAGCAGAAAATTCACTGTTTTAAAAGGAACTTTCCCTGTAAAACCAGCCCCTAAAGCAGCTAGTGAGTAGCGATCAGAGCAGGAAAATACCTCAGCATTCCTTTAATGTGTGTGCCAGGACCTTTGGCCATGAGTGCCAGCTGTGCCAACCGCCTCGACACAGGCAGCAACCCGGAGACAGGCGGGGCTCACCGATATGTGAAGGTTTGTTTTATCTCTGAGAGCTAGCAGCAAAAAAGCTTTGATTTGATTGGACTGTTCTCGTGCCACACCATGACTTCACCACCTCTTACTTATCAAACACTAGCAACATTTCAGACAAATCAGTCTGATGGGTTCAAGTGAGATATTAGAGACCTTTCATGTGTCTGATACTCTTTAAGACACTCGTGGAAACACGGGCCTTTCTTATCTTTGTCAGTTTTTGTGATTTTGGGAAACACACGAATGTATCTTTATTTATTGGACTTAATGCTGTGCTGAAACCATCTTTCCAACATTAAATGAGTTATTTTACTAGGGATGCACCGATACCGGTACTGGTATCAGGCCGGGTAAAGTTAACCAATACCCCGAATCGATACCAATGCAGTTGCCTCAAAGTGGCTTCACTGTAACTTGTCATTTCTGTTCACCTAATATTTTAGTTTTGTGATCATTTCTATTAATATGAATGAAAGCAGAGAAGAAAATTAAACCTGTATTCCAATTCATTGCATCTTTTTGTGTGGTAGATGTATGGGTATCAGTAATCAGTATCAGCAAGTACTCAGATCCATGTATCTGTATAATATCAGTTTGGAAAAAAGTGGTATGGATGCATCTCTAATTTTCACAGTTTCACTTTGAGAATATTCAGTTTTCTGGGCTGCAGCCACGAGACCAGATGATGCATGTCCTCCAACACTATGGCGGCGTGTCTGCAGGTGGACCCTGGGCTGCTGCTAAGTGGCGTTGACTGGCTGAGGGACTGTTTATGAAGAAATCTAACCAGGGCTGGAGAATTATTAACTCCTGTCACTGTTTATGTTTCTAAAGCTCAGTTTCAGTCATGGTTAATTAAAGGCAGTGAACTGTGGGTCGCTGACTAAAACAAAACATGCCTAACATTAACAGCTACTTTACAGTTCAAATGCACTCATATTTTTATTAAATCTGCAGAGGTCTCTGTGCCTTGTAAGTTTCTCTGCAAGGAAAAATAGCCCAGGTGCTCCTGTTTCAGCACAGAAAACTCAACCGGAGGAGAAAGTAGCTTCAGGCGACAGGATGTGGAGCCTTTTTCCTGATATTTGGACATCTCTCCTCTGATTGGCTAACAGCAACATGACTCTACCACTGATTATTCGCTCAGCAACGTTGATGTTTTATATACACAAATACCACAAGCCTGGAGGAGTACTGCTGTGTGGTGGAGTTGCTAATGCTAATGGTTAGCTTCTACTAGCTGAGACGTTATCTGTTGTTTCCGGGACGCTAAACCAACAACAGCCTTCCCTGTCATGAGTCAAGATGGGTGAGTCCATGACACTGTGATGTAGATGTAATGTCCAGAAAGGGTCAGTTCTCTGCCTATATGACATCATTTATGGACTCTTGAGCAGAGAGCACAGAGAGCGGCACAGCGCGTTGTTGCGCAGCGATCCAGGCAGCTGCTTCCAGCGCACGGTCCATTCTCAAAGTGGCGCAACCAAAAAACTATAATTAGCACACGATCGTTCATGTCTGCACATGTTCTCTATTTTCTGTCTTATTTGTGCCTGAAGCGCTCTGCTACTGCGGAGCTCATCACCTGTGCTGCGGTGACTCCACATCACTGACGCAGCATCGAAACACGCTCTCCACTTTGTGGTCAGGAGATCCCTTTGATCTGCTCAGAAGTAACTGATGAGGTGAAAAAGTAAGAATCCAGGCAGCAGATTTTCTGGAGGGTTTAGAGGAGATGCAGGAAGATGAGAGACAGACAGGACAGGAAATAGTTCAATAAAAGCAAGAAAACAAAACAAAGTGTTGAAAAGTAAAATGTACGTAGATTTATCTCCACTACACGTTTTTACCTGTATAAAACAATAAGTTACACACATGTAATATTTATACATCTGATACCATTCAGATCACCTTCAAAACTCAGTCACACACCCAGGGCCATTTCAAGACATTTTGGGGGCTAAGGCAAAATGCCCCCCCCCCCCCCCCCCCCCCTCCCATAACTGGGCTCCCCAGAAGCCTCTGTGTAATTCATACCCTCTCAATAATCTGTGCACAGGAAGCGTACCCGTATATATAAGTGTATGTATGCATATATAGGTGTGGGTATGCTTATATAAGTATAAGCCTGGACACAGCCAATGAACTGGACAAGTTCTTCAATAGGTTCAGTTCAGGAACAAACCCAGCATCCTCCTCGCCTGTCCCCAGCCAATCAGACATCCCATCCTCCTCTGATCCAACATTTTCCTGTCACACGCCAGCTCTTTTGTCCTCTAACGCAGTCATGGACTCTTCTGGTTATATAAATCTGTCTTCAACCAAGTCAGGAGATGCTGCTGCCCCATTTACCTCCCCCTCCCACCTATCTGTCTCTAGAAGTCAGGTGAAGAGGCAGCTGGAGAGACTGAACAGGAACAAGGCTGCAGGTCCAGATGGTGTCAGCCCCAAAGTACTGAAGGCCTGTGCAGAGCAGCACTGTGGGATTCTGCAGCACCTCTTCAACCTCAGCCTGGCCCAGGAGAAGGTTCCAGTCCTGTGGAAGACATCCTGCCTTGTTCCAGTTCCAAAGAAAACTCACCCATCAGTCAATGACGACTACAGACCGGTTGCCCTGACATCCCACATCATGAAGGTCCTGGAGAGACTCCTGTTGGTCCACCTGAATAAGCAAACTAGAACATATCAGGACCCGCTGCAGTTTGCTTATCGCCATGGAGTTGGAGTTGAAGATGCCATCATCCAGCTGCTTCAACCAACCCACTGTCATCTGGACAAAGCAGGCAGCACTGTGAGGGTCATGTTCTTTGATGTCTCCAGTGCATTTAACACAATCCAGCCTGATGTACTTTGCCAGAAACTCCAGAAGACACAGGTGGGGGCCTCAACTATCACCTGGATTAAACACTACCTGACAAACAGACCACAGTTTGTGAGGCTGAAGAACTGCACATCAAACCAGGCGATCAGTAACATTGGAGCACCACAGGGGACTGTACTCTCACCATTCCTTTTCTCCCTGTACACCTCAGACTTCCAGTACAAATCAGAGACCTGTCATCTACAGAAATACTCAGATGACTCTGCAGTTGTCGGGTGTATCAGAGATGGACAGGAAGCTGAGTACAGAGAGCTGGTGGAGCGCTTTGTGGCATGGTGTGGAAACAATCATCTGACCTTGAATGTGAACAAAACAAAGGAGATGATTTTAGACTTCAGAAGAAACAGGGTGGAGTCAAACACTGTTTCCATCATGGGAGAAGAAGTGGAGGTGGTTGAGGAATACAAACACCTTGGAGTTCACCTGGACAACAGACTGGACTGGAGAAAGAACAGCGAAGCCGTTTACAAGAAGGGACACAGCAGACTGCACTTCTTGAGGACGCTTAGGTCCTTCAGTGTCTGTAGCAAGATGCTGCAGATCTTCTACAAGTCTGTTGTTGAGAGTGTAATCTCTTCAGCCATCATCTGTTGGGGTAGCAGCATCAGAAGCAGGGACCTGAAAAGGCTCAACAGCCTAATAACAAAGGCTGGTTCTGTTCTGGGGACGACTGTGGAACCGCTGGAGGAGATCATGCAAAGAAGGATTCTCCAGAGAATCAAGAACATGATGGACAACCCTGAGCATTCTCTTCACAAGACTGTCCGACAACGGAAGAGTGTCTTCAGTCAGAGGCTTCTTCAGTTTGGCTGCAACACTGACCGCTACTGGAGATCCTTCCTGCCAACAGCCATTGTAATATACAACACCTCTTTGATGACTTGATGGTGTTAAAAACATAAATAACAAATGAAACAGAAGCAGGTATAATGAATATCATAAGAACTTGGTAAAGGTTTTAATATTTTTTTGTGTGAATGTTAGCCCTAATGTAGCTGAAAAGTTGCCAAAATGACATAAATTTAAAGTATGATGTTTCTGACTGGTGTTAGCCCTAGCGATGTTTTACATGTAGTACTCCGATTTCAAAGCAACGGGTGGTTAGTTGAGTTACTGTTGCCTTTCTATCAGCTCGAACCAGTCTGGCCCTTCTCCTCTGACCTCTTTCATCAACAAGGCGTTTTACCGACACAACTGCTGCTCACTGGATGTTTTCCCTTTTTCACACCATTCTCTGTAAACCCTAGAGATGGTTGTGTGTGACAGGCCCAGATCAGCAGTTTCTGAAACACTCAGACCAGCCTGTCTGACACCAACAACCATGCTACGTTCAAAATCACTTAAATCAACTTTCTTCCCCGTTCTGAATCTTGTTTGAACTTAAGCAGATCCTCTTGACCATGTCAACGTGCCTATATGCATTGAGATGCCACCATGTGATTGGCTGATTGGTAATTTGCGTTAACGAGCAGTTGGATAGATGTACCCAGTAAAGTGGCCATTGAGTGTACATTTATGTATGTGGCACTGTGCAGCTAAATCTGTGGCCTCTGTCTGTTTAAACACACATACCTGCAGGAAACACAAAGCAGTCCAGCAGGTGTCTCTTTGTGGATTACATTGTTTTGACTCGCCTCGTGATTTTTATCTTGGGAGACGTATAAAAGATTTGTTCTTTTTTCTTTCTTTCTTTCGTCTACATTTGGTGTTTATAAAGTTTCTGCTGTAAACAGTTTTACTTCCAAGTACTAAGCCAGATTGTATGTTTGAGTCATGTTGGTGTGTTTCTCTTTCCTGCCTGTGTAGGACTTCTTTAGGAACTGGATGTGATATTTTTGTGCTGTTCCTGTTAGACTGAGCTGCTCTCAGGTCTTTGTGACCAGCTCAGGCTTCTCAAATCATGATCACAGGTAAGAAGCTGTGGAGGAGGAAGACTACAAAACAGATGTTTCAGGTGATGCCACAAGTAGACATTACAGAGATAAAATCTGTGAAGCAGACCAAATCCAAACACATAACAAGGAAATATTAAAAGAGACATAATATCCTCCTTTTCTCACAAGTCAACACACGTCTCTGAGGCCTGAGCCGGACGTCTGATGCATCTGTCAGTCTTAACAGGACAGGATTATTGTCCCACACCCTGCATATACTGATGACCTTTGGTCCACTCAGTGTTTGTTGCTAGATACCTTCAGAACTTGCCTGATTTTGGTGTGTGTGTGTGTGTGTGTGTGTGTGTGGGGGGGGGGGGGGGGGGGGGGGGGGGTCAAGTCAAGTTTATTATATAGCCCGTTTCATACACAAAACGGTAGCCCAATGTGCTTCACATAGTTAAAACAATCACAGATTTAAATGCATAGTGAGGGTCTGCTGGGAACGCCTGGCAGAAGAACCTGTCAAGACGGTCTTCAACTCCCACCTCCGGCAGAGCTTTGACCACGTCCCGAGAGCAGTGGGGGACATTGAGTCCGAGTGGGCCTTGTTCCACTCTGCGATTGTCGAGGCGGCTGTTGCTAGCTGTGGTCGTAAGGTGGCCGGTGCCAGTCGTGGTGGCAACCCCCGTACCCGCTGGTGGACACCAGAGGTTCGGGGAGCCGTCAGGCTGAAGAAGGAGGCCTACAGGGCGTGGCTGGTCTGTGGGTCTCCGGAGGCAGCAGACAGGTACCGGATAGCCAAGCGGGGTGCAGCAGTGGCAGTGGCCGAGGCAAAATCTCGGGCGTGGGAGGAGTTTGGTGAGGCCATGGAGAAAGACTATCGATCGGCTCCAAAGAGGTTCTGGCAAACTGTCCGGCGCCTCAGGAGAGGAAGGCAGCAACTCGCTCACACTGTTTACAGTGGGGATGGGGAGCTGCTGACGTCAACTGAGGCTATAGTCGGACGGTGGAAGGAATACTTTGAGGAGCTCCTCAATCCCACCAATGCGCATTCCGAGGAGGAACCAGAGCTGGGAGACCTGGGGATGGACTGTCCGATCTCGGGGGCAGAAGTTGCTGAGGTAGTCAAACAACTACACAGCGGCGGAGCCCCGGGGGCGGATGAGGTTCGTCCTGGGTATCTCAAGGCTATGGATGTTGTAGGGCTGTCATGGTTGACACGTCTCTACAACATTGCGTGGTCATTGGGGGCAGTTCCTAGGGAGTGGCAGACCGGGGTGGTGGTACCCATCTTTAAGAAGGGTGACCTGAGGGTGTGTTCCAACTATAGGGGGATCACACTCCTCAGCCTCCCTGGAAAGGTCTACTCCAAGGTACTGGAGAGGAGGGTCCGTTCGATAGTTGAATCTCAGATAGAGGAGGAGCAATGTGGTTTTCGTCCTGGCCGTGGAACTGTGGACCAGCTCTATACCCTTGCAAGGGTGATGGAGGGGGCATGGGAGTTTGCCCAACCAATCCACATGTGCTTTGTGGATTTGGAGAAGGCTTATGACCGTGTCCCCAGGGGGACCCTGTGGGGGACGCTCCAGGAGTATGGGGTGGGTGGCTTTCTGTTAAGGGCCATTCAGTCCCTTTACCAGAGGAGCGTGAGTTTGGTCCGCATAGCCGGTAGTAAGTCGGACCTGTTCCCAGTGAGGGTTGGACTCCGTCAGGGCTGCCCTTTGTCACCGGTTCTGTTCATCACTTTTATGGACAGAATTTCTAGACGCAGCCGTGGTGTGGAGTGTGTCGAGTTTGGTGGCAGGAGAATCTCGTCTCTGCTTTTTGCGGATGATGTGGTCCTCCTAGCTTCATCCAGCTCTGACCTTCAGCTCTTGCTGGGTAGGTTCGCGGCCGAATGTGAAGCGGCTGGGATGAGGATCAGCACCTCCAAATCTGAGACCATGGTTCTCGACCGGAAAAGGGTGGCTTGCCACCTCCGGGTCGGGGGAGAGGTCCTACCTCAAGTGGAGGAGTTTAAGTATCTCGGGGTCTTGTTCACGAGTGAGGGTAAGAGGGATCGGGAGATCGACAGGCGGATTGGTTCGGCGTCTGCAGTGATGCGGACGCTGAGCCGATCTGTCGTGGGGAAGAGGGAGCTGAGCCAGAAAGCCAGGCTCTCGATTTACCGGTCGATCTACGTCCCAATCCTCACCTATGGTCATGAGCTTTGGGTAATGACCGAAAGAACGAGATCGCGGATACAAGCGGCCGAAATGAGTTTCCTCCGTAGGGTGGCCGGGCTCAGCCTTAGAGATAGGGTGAGGAGCTCGGACATTCGGGAGGGACTCGGGGTAGAACCGCTGCTCCTCCGGATCGAAAGGAGCCAGTTGAGGTGGTTTGGGCATCTGGTCAGGATGCCTCCTGGACGCCTCCCTGGGGAGGTGTTTCGGGCATGTCCTGCTGGCAGAAGGCCCCCGGGTCGACCCAGGACACGTTGGAGAGGTTACATCTCCAATCTGGTCCGGGAACGCCTTGGGGTCCTGCCGGAGGAGCTGGTGGACAAGGCCGGGGAGAGGACGGCCTGGAGCTCCCTAGTTGGGATGCTGCCCCCGCGACCCGGACCCGGATAAGCGGAGGAAGACGAGACGAGACGAGACAGATTTAAATGTCACGTTAGGTATAATAAAATGAAGGAGTATTGATACGGAACATAGTACACAAAAATATAAGTATTCAGTAAAAATGTTACTAAAAATTATAATACAACAATTAAGCAGCACAGACTAGGCATACATACCAAACACATATAGAATAAATTTAACAACATAGATAAAAAACCTGGTAGACCGCAGATGGGTTCATGGAAGGCATCATAAAAAATGTGGTTTTTAATCTGGATTTAAAAAATGAAAATGGTGGGAGAGGTCTTAAAGTCTATTGGAAGACAGTTCCAGACATGGACCACATAGCAGCTAAAGGCAGAATCTCTGTGCTTGGTGCGGGCTCTGGGTTGTACCAATTGGTATTTTTCTGCTGACCTAAGTGATTTAGAAGGGCAATACTTTTCAAACATCTCTGCTATATACAGCGGTCCTTGGCCATTTGATGATTTAAAAGCAAGTAAACAGACTTTAAAATCAATCCTGTAAGTTACTGGTAGACAGTGTAAATATTTTAGGGATTGGTGTGATGTGATCATATCTTTTGGTTCTGGTCAACATCCTTGCTGCTGCATTTTGGATCATTTGAAGAGGTTTTATTGTTTTTTTAGGGAGACCAGTGAAAAGCGCGTTGCCGTAATCCACCCTGTTTGTGATGAAAGCATGAACGAGCTTTTCTAGGTCTACAGGTGATATGAAGTTTTTAACCTGTGCAATGTTTTTTAATGATAAAAAGCTGACCTTGTGACTGCCTTCGTGTGGCTGGGGAAGCTTAAGTTGCTATCAATAATGACCCCAAGGCTCTTTAAGGTTTCTGCTACTTCGAAGCCTTTCAGTCTCAACAGTGTGGCGGTCTTTAGTCTCTGGTCCTTCCTCCCAAAAATAATTACTTCAGTTTTGTCTGTATAAAGTTTAAGAAGATTTTTTGACATCCAATCTTGAACTTCATTGAGGCAATGATAGAGGGATTCAAGGGGGGCAAAGTTATTGGAAGACATGAGAAATATAGCTGTGTGTCATCTGTGTAACTATGATACCCAATGGAGTGGTTCTTAATGATTTGGCCAACCGGAAGCATCTACAGATTAAGCAAAAGAGGGCCAAGGATTGAACCCTGAGGGACACCACATGTTAGGCATGTCGGAGCTGAGGCATGATGACCGATGGACACATAGAAACTCCTATGCTCTAAATAGGACTTAAGCCAGCAGATGACCAATCCAGAAAAACCTCCACAGCATTCAAGTCTTTCTATAAGTTTGCCGTGGTCAACAGTATCGAACACTGCACTGAGATCCAAGAACATGAGAACATTTTCCCAGCATCATTATTTAATCGAATGTCATTGACTACTTTCACCAGGGCAGTTTCAGTACTATGGTGTTGTCTAAAGCCTGACTGGTCGAGATCAAGACAGGAAGTTGAAGTTAAGAAAGCAGACTGTTGGTTAAAAACAATTTTTTCTATTATTGTTCCGATGAAAGATAGATTTGATATTGGTCTGTAGTTGTTAAGGACAGAAACATCCAGGTT
This sequence comes from Nothobranchius furzeri, assembly GCF_043380555.1. Taxonomy (NCBI): domain Eukaryota; kingdom Metazoa; phylum Chordata; class Actinopteri; order Cyprinodontiformes; family Nothobranchiidae; genus Nothobranchius; species Nothobranchius furzeri. The sequence goes on from NC_091742.1 coordinate 30,315,389, forward strand.
GTTCTTTTTAAGTAAAGGCTTTACAACAGCCATTTTAAGGAATTTGGGAAAAGTGCCGGTCAGCAGAGAGGTGATAGCAATTGAAAGCACATTAGATGCTATAAGGTGAAACACAGATTTAAAAAAACTAGTGGGCAAAATGTCCAGCTGAGATGTAGAGGAACTTAGACTTTGTACAGTCTTTTCCAAAGTGACAAGGTCAACAGGGCTGAAATTTGACAGCGTGCTAAGCTCATCTCTCAAACTAGTTAATGGTTCAGAGTGAGAAATGTTAGGCAACTGAGATGAAATATGAGACCTCATGTTCTCTACTTTGCTCTTAAAGAAAGAGGCGAATTCATTGCACTTATCAACTGAGAGTAACTCAGGAGCCAGCTGAGAAGAGGGATTTGTTCGCTTCTCAATAGTGAAGAATAGCACACAAGTGTTATTTGCTTTTTTGTTTATAATGGTGGAGAAATAAGATTGTCTTGCTTTACAAATTACAGAGTTGTATTTGCAAAGTGCTTCTTTATGGGTCGGATAGTCTGAGTCAAGTTTGGATTTGCGCCATTTCCTTTCTGTTCTCCTGCATTCTTTCTTCTGCAATTTAACTGATGGGACATTTCTCCATGGAGTCTTCTGTTTGCCAGAGGATTTTTTCAATTTAACAGGAGCAATGTCTTCCATTATTTTTGCCATGCTTAAGTTCAAATTTTCCAGCAGATGATCAGCGGTCTTTGGGACTGGGCTAGCGGATTTGACGAGTGCTTGCTCAAAGGCAACATGCATTTCCTCATTTATAGCTCTTTTTGATCATCGCAAAGTTATTCTGGCGATACGGAGACAAGCAGACGTCAATAAAGATACAACAGTGGTCGGATAAGGCTAAACCCACAACAGATGTAGAGGCAGTTACACCCTTTGTGATGACAAGATCGAGTGTGTGGCCCTGAGAGTGAGTGGGGCCTTGTATATGTTGGGTCAGATTGAAGGCGTCAATCAGAGCCAGAAAATCTCTTGCATGATGTTTTCAGGATTATCAACATGAATGTTAAAATCACCTGATATAATAATGTTGTCAAAGTGAACACAGATTCCAGAAAGCAAATCACAGAATTCTTCAAGGAAGACTGCGACTGGTAGATTAGGAGGTCTATAAACAGTCAGCAGCAGTGCTTTTGGACAACTTTGAAGGACAACACTAATATATTGAAAAGAAGCATAATCTCCATAGGATAACTGTTCTGAGAGAGGCTTTGAAGATTTTAGCTATTCCTCCCCCACGTCTATTTTCACGGTTGACACTCATGAGGGGGAGAAGACTCAATTAGGATAGTGTTGTAATGAACTGAATCAAGCCAAGTTTCGGTTAAAAAAAATAAATCCAGTTTATATGTAGAGATAAGCTAATTGACTAAAATGACTTTTTTATGAGTGACCTGATGTTTAGCAGAGTAAAGTTTACTTTTCGACAAATGTCTTTTTTCACAGGGGCAGGGGATTCGTTGGGAACAGGAACTAGATTCAATGGATTTGGTCTGCGAGACAGGGAACATCTAGGTCTGTTCCACTTTGCTGTTGTGGAGCTAGTTTGCACAGTGATAGGAGCCTGTGAGGACATGATAAGGGTATGTAGGTGTGCAGGAATCGTGCACAGGTCTGTACAGGGGTGCAACTTAGCAGGACCCTCATAACTGCTATGTTGGATGGAACAAGTGGAGACTGTAAGAGGGTCAGGCTTCAGCCCAGGCGGCAAAGGTGGAGGTACGGGCGGCAGAGGTGGAGGCCCGCCCGGCCAAGTCAGGGGCCCAGGTGGCAAAGGTGGAGACCTGGGGAGCAGAGGTGAAGACCAAGCTGGCCGAGAAAAAGGCCTGAGCAGCGGAGGTGAAGGCCCAGGCAACAGAGGTAGGGTCCCAGCAAGCTGAGGTGGAAGTCTATGTGGCAGAGTTGGAGGTCCATCAGGCCGAGGTGAAGGCCCTGGTAGAGATCCAGGCGGCAGAGGGGGAGGTCTGGGAAATAGAAGTGAGGGTCCATGTGGCCAAAGTGGAGGTTCATGCAGTACATATTGAGGCCCATGTAGCAGGGGTAAAGGCCTATGCAGCAGAGGTGGAGGCCCACTCAGCAGAGGCGGGGGCCCATGCAGTAGCAATGGAGGTCCATGCAGCTTAGGTGGGGGCCCATGCAGCAATGGTGAAGGCTCATTCAATAGTGGTGGAAGCCTTTGCAGCTGAAGTGGAGGCCCATTCAACAGCGGTGGAGGCCTATGCAGCAAAGGTGAGGGCCCAGGGAACAGAGGTGGAGGTCCAGCCAAACAGAGTGCTGATCCAGCTAGCAGAAGTTGTAGTCCAGCCAACAAAGGTGAAGACCCAGCCAACAGAGGCTGTAGCCCAGCTGGCGATGGTGATTGCCCGGCTAGTAGATGTAAATAACCCAAAAGCAGAGGTAGAGGTCCAGCTAGTGGAAGTGGAGGCCTAGCTGGTAGTGGTAATAAAACCACTTGCAGAGGTTGCGGCCCAGTCAGCACTGGTCTGGCTGGCCATGGGGCTAATCCAGTTAAAGGTTGAGGCCCAGGGTTTAGTTCAACATCCCCAGCCAAGAGAAGCATCAGCATGAGATTAAAAACACCAAGAAGCAGTCTACCTGTGAAGGCTTGTTCCTGTTCATCTTGGGGTGGCCTGGCATGGCCATAGTCCAGTATTGTACAGCGTATGCTGACTCCATCTGGCTGGATACAGGGTTTGACTGCTAATTTTTCTTGGACACGCTGAGGTCAACAGAAGATAGTTTATGTTTATGTTTATGTTTATGTATTTAGCAGACGATTTTGTCCAAAGAGACTTACAAGTGATAATCGGCATTTTGCCCTTGAGGCTAACAACAATAGTAACAACAACAAATTGACATCAGTCATGGAGAGGAGGGAACAAGGAGTGGACAGTAGAGGGGGGGACGGGTGCAGGCAGGGTGCTAGTTTAGAAGATGCTCTCTGAAGAGCAGGGTCTTCAGGAGTTTCTTGAAAATAGAAAAGGAAGCCGCAGTTCTGGTAGTGCTTGGTAGGTCATTCCACATTTGTGGAACGATGCATGAGAAGAGTCTGGATTGTCCTGAGCGTGGTGTAGGCACTGCTAGTCGACCATCCTGTGATGACCGGAGCGGCCAGGCCGAGACGTAAGCCTTTGCAAGAGGATTCAGGTAGATGGGAGCCGTACCGTCTCGGACTTTGTATGCTAGTGTTAGCTATTTGAATTTGATGCGTGCTGCTAGTGGTAGCCAGTGGAGCTCAATGAACAGAGGGGTGACGTGTGCTCTTTTTGGCTGATTGAAGACCAGACGCGCCGCTGCGTTCTGGACCATTTGAAGAGGTTTCACAGTTATCCACACCACAGAGCAGGACTTTGATAGTACAATCCAAGGTCCTTCATGCTTTTTAGATGACTTTTTCAGCAAACACACAGGACCTGTCAAGCTGTGTTTCAGCACCTCGGCAGCCATTTTGAATCAAGGTGAAAAAAAAAAGAACTTGCTGGGTGACAGTCAGCAGTAAGCAGGGCAGCAGAAGGGACGGGGAATTAATGCTTCTCTGGTCTCTGGTCAGGTCCCTGCTTACTTTATGAACGCTGTAATCCACCAACTTCTTAAAAAACCGAGTCTCGACCCCTCTCTCCATAGCAGCTTCAGACCCATCTCTAAACTTCCGTTCATCTCCAAGATCTTGGAAAAGGTTGTGGCTAAACAACTCACAGCTGCTCTTGATGAACATAACATCTATGATAGCTTCCAGTCAGGTTTTCGTAGAGCTCATTCTACTGAAACAGCTCTTCTTAGGGTCTCTAATGATCTTCTGACTCACAGAGATGCAGGGGACTGTTCTGTTCTGGTCCTGCTGGACCTGACTGCAGCCTTTGACACTGTTGACCATCACCTGCTACTGGAGAGGCTGAGAGACTGGGTAGGCCTATCAGGATCTGCTCTGGAGTGGTTCTCCTCTTATCTCTCTGAGCGCTCCTTTTCTGTGGCCGTCTCCAAGTTTAGGTCCTCCACCACCTCTCTTACCCATGGTGTCCCACAAGGTTCTGTGCTGGGGCCTCTGCTCTTCCTCCGCTATCTGCTTCCTCTTCAGCACATCCTGAGCTCCTTCAAAGGAATCTCCTACCATCTTTATGCAGATGACATCCAACTGTACATCTCCTTTAAGCCCCATGAGATGTCTAAGCTGCAGCTGTTACACACCTGCTTAGACTCTATCAAAACCTGGATGGTGGGAGCTTTCTTCAGCTGAATGAAGATAAGACTGAGATCCTCATCTGTGCCCCAGACAAGCTGCTTCCCAAAGTCAGAGACTCTCTTGGTCAGCTTGCTTTTCACACCAAACCTTCTGTCAGGAATCTTGGCATGACCTTTGACCCAGCTCTCACCCTGGATTCTCATGTCAGTTCTCTTGTTGGCTCTTCCTTCTTCCATCTCAGGAACGTTGCTAAGCTGAGTCCCATTCTGTCCCGCTCTGAACTTGAGACAGTTCTCCACACCTTCATCTCCTCACGCTTAGACTACTGTAACTCTCTTTTCACGTGTCTGAGCAGAACCTCCCTGAACCGTCTACAGGTGGTTCAGAACGCCTGTGCTCGGCTTCTGACCAAGTCCTCCAAACACACCCACATCACCCCGCTTCTCCTCCAGCTTCACTGGCTGCCAGTCACCTTCAGGGTTCATTTCAAGATCCTGGTTCTGGTCTATAGGGCCTTACATGGACAAGCACCATCTTACATTGGTGATCTTCTTAGTCCCTACACCCCCAGCAGGTCCCTGAGGTCCAGTGATCAAAGCCTACTGGTTGTGCAGCACCAGGCTAAAGACCAAAGGTGACAGATCATCTGCTGCTGTGGCCCCCAGACTCTGGACCTCTCTCCCCCTGAGCCTGAGATCAGTGGACTCAGTGGTCTCCTTTAAAAGGCAGCTGAAACCTCACCTGATCAGGCTGGTTTGGTGTGACCTTCGTCATCACCCTCTCCTTATTCTGTTCTTATTCCACCTTTCTCGGGATCCATTATTCTCCTCTTTATTCATTTTCTCTCTCCCTGTCCTTACCTTTTTTTTCTCCTTTTAAACATATTTTTAATAATTTTTTTAATCTTTTATTCTTTCTTATTTGTTTTGTTTTGGTGAAGCGCTTCATAACTTGCTGACCCATCATAGCCTTTAGGCCTCTATCACTTTCCATGAACAGTTAAAATGTTGGCATTTCTCCAAACCAGGCTCAACACACACATACACACACACACACACACACACACACACATACACACCTCATATTTCATACTGTCCCTCCCAATCCCCCGTTATCACCCCAGACCCTAAATCCCTCTCCCTCTGGTGCAGTATAATCTATGTCCACTTCCCCTAACTTCATGGTGACAGTTTAAAAAACAACAATTTCCTGTGTGTGTGTGTGTGTGTGTGTGTGTGTGTGTGTGTGTGTGTGTGTGTGTGTGTGTGTGCGTGCGCGTGTGCGTGTGCGTGTGCGCGTGTGCGTGTGTGTGTGTGTGCGTGTGTGTGTGTGTGTGTGTGTGTGTGTGTGTGTGTGTGTGTGTGTGTGTGTGTGTGTGTGTGTGTGTGTGTGTGTGTGTGTGTGTGTGTGTGTGTGTGTGTGTGTGTGTAGGGGGGTTGGTCAGGTAAAACCCCTGGATCTTCAGTGAGCATTCTAACAGGTGGAGTTTTTATGATTCCAGTAGGCGATGTTGTACAACAACAAATGGCCGGTGATGTCAGCTCTCCCACAACGTACATCTGATTCCTCTGACTCTGTTTAATCATGCTTCACTAGAAAAGTCTTCTCAAAATGACCTCCATCTATTCAGCAGAAATGTTGGGCTTCCAAAAAGCTACTGAACTAATCAACTTCGTTCTGCTATTTTCTACAGCTGTAGGAGAATCCCTGTAAACTAACAAGAAACGCTTATGTTTGGATGTAAAAGCGTTATAGAAAAAGGTTAAAGCAGCTGCCAGTAACTCATTAAAGTTACCATGGAAACCACACACTTGAGTCTCTAACTCTGACTGGATTTTAAATGATAAATAATAATAACGTGCACTTGTATAGCGCTTTTCTGACTCAGAGAATCCAAAGAACTTGACACTACATTCCTTCACCCATTCACACACTGATGCTGATGAGCTACCATATAGCCACAGCTGCCCTGGACCACAGCGACAAAAGTTACTGTATGACACCCTGTTGTTTTTCTTGTTTTCCACGAGTGTCTGTACTAGATCTACCTCAGCTCTACATCTTTCTGTGACTCGGTTGTTTTGATTCATGAGTTTCTTTGTTTTTGTAACAAGAAGGATCGTTTAATTTTGATAAATGGAACCTCAAACATGCTTTATGATTTCTACATTTTTCCATTCTAGTAGTTTTTATGTGTATATTGTGCAGGTATCCAGTCATTAACGGTCTAACTGACACTCAGTCCATTGTGTGTGAGCTCTCCGCGGTGAAACGTGAAACCGTTATCCTGTTTACTGAGCTGCTTTGATTGGATGGCAGCTATATTTTTGGGAGCATTACATAAAACACGTACATAGAACATTAGTAACAGATTGGTAGTTATGGGTTCCCTCTGGGAAACAGCTTTTATACATGGCAAACATGTTGTATTTTTTATTCTATCAACGAGTGGTGCTTTATGGCAGGGGTGTTCAATTCCGGGTCTGGAGGGCCAGTATCCAGTGGGGATGTGTATTGGTGAAAATATGGCAATACGATACGTACGACAATACAGTGGAGATGATACAATATATCACGATGCATTGCGATACATTCAATCAGACGATATTAATGATTTTTTTAGACAGAATTTAACATGAGGTATCTGAACCATAATAGAGGGATTTACATTTCAATGGTGGAAACAAAACCCATTGCACACTGCTGCCCACTAGCGGTCGATGTTTGAATTGCACCAAAAGAAAAGAAAACACAAAAATGTTTGCATATAAATTCTTCCAAAATTTAAATTCACAACTTTTGAATACCGATGTAATATTGCAGGAAAAAAGATCACAATATTTTGCAATATTTCTATTTTCAATACACGGCTTTTGAATATCAATGTAATATTGCTGGAAAAAATATTGCAATATATTGATATTTTCTTACATCCCTTATCCAGCAAGTTTTAGTGGTTTCTCTGCTCCAACACACTTGATTCAGTGGTTGAATCAGCTGTGCAGCAGCTCATCAGGCTCTGCAGAAGCCTGTTAATCACCTGCTGATTGATATCAGGTGTGTTGAAACAGAGTTTAAACTAAAACATGCTGGAGACTGGCCCTCCAGGCCTGGAATTGAATACCCCCGCTTTAGGGCCTGCAGGAGGTTGTGCCATTGGGTTTCATGCTGCTGCCTCAGAGCTTTTGGATCTTTTAGTCAGATGGGGGGCTTGTCCTGTCTCTTGAGGATGGACCAGATGATCTCAGTAGTAATAAGGTCTGGGGAGTTTCCTGGATCCAACATGTTGATGTCACCAAATAGTTCCTGAGTGCAGCCACTACTGCAGCTCACTGCTCCCCACTGGGATGGGTCAAATGCAAAGGTGTAATTTCACCAGTGTGTGATGAAGACTAACAGGACTTTAACTTTTGCTTCTGATGCACTTCAGGTACCATTCTTTATTAGTGGTTGTGTTCTGAGACTAAACTCTGATTGAGTCTCTTCCCTTAACTGGGTAGTACCCCCCACCACAGTCACTCAGTCCTCAAGGGTAGTGGATGATCAGTGTCCAACAACCATTAAAACCTGCATATATAGCACCTTTCAGAGTGGTTTGTCCCATCTTGAAGCATTTAACTGTGGTGAAAAGAGGCAGCGAGTGTAAATGAAATGATCTGCCTTTAAAAACAAACACAGCCGAGCAGTCTGAAGGAGGGTTGGCAGGGTTTAGAGAGCAGCTGTGAAGCGTATGGGGAGCAGATTCGAGCCAGACCTGACTGTTTCACTCTGTTGCATCAAGAACCAGATGTCCCAAGCGTATTCGTATCAGATCTGCTAAATCAGAGGTTCTATAACTTTGGGGGCCAGGGACCCCATTTACAGAGGTTAACCTATTTCTGCTTCATTTTTGTTTCCACTCAATGTTTCTCTTGGATAAGTCTCTGTCAGCCTCATTCAGCCCACCTGAGCCGTGACTCACTGTCTCACCTGCACTCTGCGCTGAGCTCCTCAGTCAGTTTAGTTCTTTTCGATCATGGTTTTGGATTACAGATGTTATGGAAGTGGAATCCTCCATCTTAACCCTCCTTTGCAGACACCATCATAACTGTTCCTTCCCCACAGTCTCTTTTTTCTGCAGAACTCCAAAAGTCATATTTAGTCATTTTTTGCTGGTTTGGGTTTTTCACTAGATAAAGTGGACTAGCCTAAATCTCATGATAGTTAGCTTAACAGCAAACACATGCAGTGTGCCATCAGGTCGCTCTAGGTGGTTCCAAAAGAATGGCTTGGGGACCCCTAGGAGTTCAGGAACCTCAGACTGAGGACCACTGAGTTAAATTATCAAATCAATTTTAAATGATCTGAAGGGTAACTAAACTAACACATCACCTGCTTACAGATAAAAATCATTTTCTGAACTCAGCAGTTGTTATTTAACCTCCTGCAGCAGCGCTGCTGCAACACTCGAAACATTTGGGGCAGAGTTTGAACCACAGAGCGTCAAACCAACAGCTTCACATTTGCCCTTCACCCCAACACGTGTGAGTGAGAGAGGGCAGGTAGTTCACCCATCCATCTCTCTTCTGTCTGTGGGTCTTAGCTCTGTCCTCCTGCCCTGTCACCCCTACACTGAGCAGTGCCATCGCACGCTTACACGCGTGTCAGAGCTGATTACTTTATGTTCCCCTCTGCCCCCTGCAGTCCAACAGCTGTGATTTACAGCAGAAAGAGAAAAAGGCAATGAATGGGGGGGGGGTCTGCATCCTGCTTCTGAAGTGTACCACTGGGGAAAGTTTACTTCTGACCTGAGAATGTAGGCTCTGATGTTTGGAAACACACAAGAAAAAGTAAGTCATGACATTTTTGACCTAATTTAAACCTGTGAAAAAGTGTTTTGGAGTACTTAGACACAGAACGTTAGCACATTAACATAACATTTAACAAGTTTTATTCAAAATAAATGCATTTCTGAGGCTTCATTATCTTCAAGTGGGGCTTTACTGAGGTTTCTCCAACCAGGGTCTTAGTATGAAAGAATCATTTCTCCTTTCATGTCAGAATTTTCAATAATATTACTCTAGCTCTCAGCGTGTGTGTGAATGAGGGGGAGAGAGAAGGGAAAGGGGATCCTTCTAACAGGCTGGTTCCTGTAGCACTGTAAGGAGCTTAAGTCACGCCCCCCTACTTCAGCACCACGGGTCCCCGGAAGAAAGAACAAATGAACGCAAGTCAACGGGGCTAAAAATGCTATTTTCTAATTCCGCTTGTTATGTGCCATGGATTTCACACATGATGTCCGTGAATTTTAGACACATTTTGATACCAAGAACGCGCTTACTTTCGAACAGGGGGAAATGCTATTTTAGGTTTTGTGTGAAATTAAGTTCAGGACTACAAATGCACGTCAGGAAAATGACGTCATCGAACCAGACACGGAGAAAACTGAGGGAAAAGGGCTGTAAGTTCAGCAAACTTCCCACAGGAGGAAAGAACCACCATAAATCTGGTTATGTGGTGAGTAGCAGCTACTTTGGGGACGCGCCAATTTCTGGTGTGCAGTCATGCTAATTACGAACTTTTACAAGCTAATAAATCTCAAAGTTCAGGGATGCTGATTAGCCAAAAATCGGCCAGTTCTCCCTAGCAACCAAAGATGATTGGCTCTTTTGCTGCAGTTCACTTTTCCCAGTGCCCCGGTTCCCAAGCACAGGAGCCACTACTGAACGGTGAAAATGGTGTGTAAATAATTCAGATTATTTAACCATCATTCCAGAACTTTATTTTCTCTCTAAGTCTGTTTCTCCTCAGAAGTAAGCTACACTGATGTTCTTCTTAGCATTGGTGTCCTCATGGAGGGGGGCATCGGCTGGCACACTGCTGCCATTCTCCCTCTCCTGATGTTGACTTTTCACTTCATTTAACATAGAAAGTGCTACTACTAGTTCGCCTGTTTTTCTTTTGTGTATCTGCTCACACTGATCTGGGTTCTGTTGGAGGTTTCTTCCTGTTAAAGGGGAGTTTCTTCTCCGTTTAACTAATTGGCCTATTGAACTGAACTCAGTGCACTGTTTACTAACGCGTTGAATGTTTACTTTGTAAAGTGCCTTGAAATTACTTGTGTGAATTGGAGCTATATTAAAAATCCGCCCCATCCATTGTCTGTACCGGCTTGTCCATGCAGGGTTGTGCTGGGGGCTGTGCCGGGGGGGGGGGGGGGGGGGGGGGCTGTGCCGGGTCACTAGTCCATCAAAACATATAAAAAATCTAAATTGAAACAAAAGAGTTTTGCATGTATTTATGACAGGTATTTACAAAGTTAAATGAAAAGTCAACCTTCTCACTAAGTTATATGGTTTACTTCAGTAGGGGCACCTCCAGGAATTTTTGATAGATGGCCAGGTGGGGCCAAAGAAAATTTTGGAGTGGCACATGTAATTGGTCCTTGTGATCCTTGCATGGCTCCTTTATTATTTTTTGTTAAAAAATAAATAAATAATATATGTATCCAACACACTTAACTCAAATTGAGAAACACTAACATTTCAGAAAAATACATTTCAGTTATTTGAAATGTTATTTCAAAATGTATTTTAGTTAAAAAAAATTAATTCACCTGTTGCTATCTTCACAAAAAACTACGGAGATATCAACTTTTTTTAAATGGTGAGCAGCAGAAACATTTTAATTTCTTAAATCTGATTTTCTTTTACTCATTAATTGTTGACATTTTTATTGTGTTTTACATTTATGTCTTGAATAAATAAGATGCATTTATGGTTTGAGTGAACGTTAATATGATTGAATAACACAGGTCTTTCCTGGGGCTGGGGGCAGCATTTTCTTGGGGTGGCCATGGCCACCCCTGACCACCCCTTGGGGGCACCACTGTACTCCAGTCTTTACGCTATGTTTTTAGTATTGTGTGTGGAAGACTTCAACTCGACAGGTAAGCTAACTATGATTAAGGTCCCTGGTAGCCCCTCATAGCTAACCACCAGCTCTGATGAAACACGTCAGGAATTCAGCAACTCATCTGAGCTGGGAGCAGCTCTGTGATGTATGGCTGGCTGTTCTTAAGGTGATCAAAGGCATGTTAAGGTCTGGCCCTGGTTTACAAGTGTGTGCGTGTGTGTGTGTGTCAGTCGGCTGATGCACCCTCCAGGTCAGAGGCAGAATGAACTTTTCTACCAGTGGTGAACTAACATGGAGACTTTTGATCCCCAGATTCTCTTTTGTGGTTTCTGGGTAATTGTTTTTCTCCACAGGTGGTCAATCCCTCCAAAAGACTTTCTGAGACAATGTTTGGTGCAGAGAGTCACGGATGGACTCCGGAGAGCGGAACAGATGCGGGTTGCTAGTTGGCACACAGGGTAATACCTTTTATAGTAGCTGTGAACCACACAGTGAGACAGGAGGAAAAGACTTCTGCTCCCACACGAAAACAGCACGAGTTGATGTTGGCTGACTCTAAGGGCGTTTTAACTTTTACACAATCTGTTAATTGATGGAAATTTCTAAAAACAAAAAAGAGCCCTGGCTGATATAGAAGAGAAATTCTTTAGGAGCAAATTCCCAGCATTCCCTGCAGGACCACCTCAGAGAACAGCAACAAATGTGGTGGAGAGAGAGGACAGGAAATGAGCACGTATCGATGAGTAGGATGCAGCAGAGTGGTACCAGACAATGCTCCAGCTGGCTGCTGACATCTGTTGACACTAGTGCTGTAGAGGGACAGCTGTAAAAGATTTATTCAAGCTGAAAAACGTCTGCTGCCTGCCGTTAGAGGCTCTAAAAGTAAAACTGAAAGGTAAAATTAGACTACAGAACAACTATGTGTTCAGTGGCTGTGAGAAAGGCAGGCTGCTGATTGTTTAACCTTACTCCAGAATTTGTAAAGAAGAGTATAAAAATGAGAAATGGTAAATGACCGTATTTTTGTTTTAGATGACCAAAATAGGTCTGATGAGGTTTAAAAGGACTATTTTGAGGGCTTTTGAACATTTGTTATTTCCTCATGTAAAAAACACCCCCAAAGTATTTTTGGGCTTCACACAACTGTTCTCTCAGTTAGTGCACGGCTTGGCTTCTCAAACCCCCAGTGAGTCGTGACAGATGCATGGTAGGGCGTCGCCATGGCATGTACTGACTCCCATTTCTTTTGTTTTGGGTACTTTTTGAATCTTTTGCTGACAGGAATAAGTATATTTTATTCTGTTCGATCACACTCCTGTCTGGTCCATAGTGACACACTTTACCCGGGTTCTTCTGCACCCTACAATCTCATGCCCCGACTGGCACGTTCCTTCTAAATGTCTTCAGGAATTTTCTAATTTAATGATCATTTTAGAAGAGTTTAATTTACCTGCTGCATTCTTAACAAAGCATCCACAAAAACTATTAATGAATATCATTTTACTCCATCCTCAGCTAAATGTATTGAATTATGATTTATTTGTTCAATAATTGTTTGTTATTTATTGGTTTGACATTTATCTCTTATTAGTCGATGAATGTATGTTTTGTCTTCTTGGCCCTCTGCTTTTTAATCTATACTTGCTCCCACTTGATGCTATTTTCATGAAATATGTCCTTGACTTTCATTTTAATGTCGATGACTGTCAGGTCCATGCCCCCACTAAAGTTAAGGAAACAGCTCTTTTGTGCCTTCGTGAAGTTAAGGACTGGATGAGTTGTAATTTCTTGCAGATTAATGACTGAGCTAATTATACTGACACCGAGTGGCTCTCCTGAATTTCCTCAGTCTTTGGTGAATGGCCCTTCAAATGGTTCAGAGGATGAGGTGTCTAATCTGGGTTTTAAGGTTGATTCTCAGCTTAATTTTGATTTACAAGTCAATAATGTTGTTCGATCATGCTTTTTTATAGCCTGGCAAGCCGGACTAAATAAATGTATTATTAGTCTGGCAACGCTCCATTGACGGCTCTCGGTTGTGGGGCGGGTTCTACCGTTGTCTTTCAAATGATCTCCGCATGCTACTGGACAATGAATGTGACATACTCTTGTTTATCTCTGTTGCATCATCCCACCCACCAGGCATATAGAGTGCCCTGATTGGCCCACAAAGCGGATAAAGCTCTGTGATTTGTTCACAACATGCCCTATAGGTTATTAATTGTAAGTCGCTTTGGATGAAAGTGTCTCCTAAATGAATAAACATAAATGAATAAACATAAATGAATAATGAACATTGTTCACTAAGCAGATAGAGCACTATGATTGGCCCACCATTATGGACCAATCACAGCTCTTTATGTGTTTGAAACCCCTCTAGAGAGATGTGATTGGCTAGCCAGAGTCCTGGTAGGAGCTGCGGAGGTTCCAGTGGAGCATGCCTAGACCAAACTTTGCAAAGCAAGAATTTGGTCTAGCTCACTGGGCTAGCTTTTTTAAGCTGAGAAATATTTACAAGGTGAAGTCTTTGAATGATTTGGAGAAGCTTATACATGCATTTATACTTCTCACTGAGACTATTGCAATAGTGTTTACCACAGCATTCATCAAAGGTGTATTGCTACACTGTTAAAAAAATCCGTAAATTTACGGGTCCCTTTACCGTGGATTTGCTACGGATTCGCTCCGTTTTGCGAAATACGGAAAGTTTGCTGTTGCGCACGCGCATGCGCAACAGCAGAATTTTCTCCCCCTGCCAGAATATTCCGACGCCATTACTTTCAGTGCGGTCAGTGCCTACCTAAATTTCTGCAAGTCACAAGGAAAGTTGGAAACAGGTTGGTTGTGTGGAATGAGAACGGAGTGCCACCTTGTTCCCTCTCGTACATTAAATTGGCCTCGATAGGCAGTTGGAAGTGGTGTGTATGTGAGTGGACGTTTGCTGCTAGCTGCGTTAGCATTAGCATTAGCCAGCCGCCTGCGCTTCGTAAGTACGTCAAAAACCATTTTTCCCTCCCTCTTACATGAAATTTGGTCTCGATAGTCAGTTGGTAGCCGTGTGTGTTTCATGGTAACATTTGAATGTGTGGGTTTTGCGTTATTTTGAAGCGTGGTTTGCCCAACTAAAGTTAGCGTTAGCCCATAAATTGGATGCGCGCGCTTTGTGTGTGTGTGTGTGTGTGTGTATTATAGCTCGCCGTGTTACGTTAGCATGCAACTGAACATGGTAATAATTAAAAGGGGTGATAGTTAAGTAGAATCAGATTTCCTTGCAGGAAAAAATTTAAAGCCCAAGGAAAGTGGCCCATGCAGCCCAACGCAGATTACTTATTTGAAGGTACCTGAAAAGTGAATGTGCTTAACTGTGCTGATATAAATTTATTGTTTTCATATTGATTCTGTTCTGATTCTGGCTATCCTTCAATTGGCAAATTCAATCTCTTAAAAATGTTGACTTGTAACATTTGTGGCTTTAATGCTCGGTCTTCGACTGATTACTTGAAACACTGCCGAACACACAGAAATAATAATAATGTGTCTTTTTTATGTGGCCATAGGGATTGCAGAAGGAAGTTTAACACATACAGTAGCCTTGCTGTGCATATGTCACGAGCTCATGTAGACAGAAGGAGCACACAAACATGGAACCGTAATGTGTCTGTACAGTTAAGGTGCTTGTTTAATTTTTGCAGCAGTGAATATGATGATCTTAAAACTTTAAAGTGTCATTTGAGTGGTCACATAGATGAGGGTTTGACTGTAACATGTCCCTTTGATGGATGTTCTAAGACATTCAATGTAAAGTCATCCTTTTTAACGCATATTTCCAGATACCATAAAGGGTGGGATGTTACCAAGATAGCCCCAGTTCATATATGTGAACTAACAGAACGGTCTTTCCAAGGTGAAATATCACATGTAGAACCTGAAGAACCTGAAAGTTTTAACATTGATGCAGAACAAAGTGATAATTTCTGCTGTGATCAAGTGAAAGACAACTTCACAGAGAGTCTTGCTCAGTTTTACTTGGGTTTACAGGCAAAATATTTGGTTCCAGCCTCCACAATAACAGAAATAGCAAATGAAATGAGAACTATAAGTGATATTCAACAGGAATATACTGTGGATGCACTAGCCTGTGAACTGGGGCAGTATGGTGTTCCAAAGGAGACTGTAACATCTCTTGGGAATAGTATATACGAGCAGAGCCCTATGCACAAGGCATTACATGAAAAGGGTCATTTAACTACGCAACACAAGAGGCTGAAATATTACAAGTCACACTATGACTATGTTGAACCTGTAGAAGTCTTTCTTGGACGCAATCACAGTGGCCAGAAGAGGCACTATCATTACATCCCAATACTGGAAACCCTCAAAGTAATTCTGAAACAGCAAGGTTTAGATCAGCACAGTCCTAGTTCTAATTCTGAAGATGATGTACTGTGTGATGTCACTGATGGGTGGGCCATCAAATCCAATGCCATGTTTTCCTCAGACCCAGACAGTTTAAAGGTAATGCTCTTTCAGGATGCTTTTGAGGTGGCTAATCCACTCGGATCTGCCAAGACAAAGCATAAAGTATTGGCTGTCTACTTCACACTTGGAAATTTTCATCCACACCAACGATCAACTGTTGATCAGATACAGTTGGCATTACTCTGTGTAGAGAAAGATTGCAAATACTTTGGAATGGATAAGATTTTCAATAAGCTAGTGTCAGACTTGTGTGAGCTGGAGGAAAGGGGCATATCTTTCAATGGAAAAATATATAAAGGCACTGTTGCGTGCATAATGGGCGATAATCTGGGCTCCCACATGATTGGTGGCTTTACAGAAAATTTCAGCACAGCTCAATATTTCTGCAGATACTGTTTGGCAACAAAAAGTGAATTTCAGTCTAACCCTCTCACAGTTTTCACTCATAGAAATCCAGCTGATCATAATGAGACTGTGCGGTTTCTGGAAAGTAACAATGAAGTACACACTCATCACGGTGTTAAATGTGACAGTGTTTTCAACAAACTGTCCAACTTTCATGTGTGTCAGCCAGGCTTACCAGCTTGTTTAGCTCATGATCTGTTTGAGGGGGTAGTAGATTATGATTTGGCATTGTTTTTGCAGTTCTTAATCAGAACACAAAAGTGGTTCAGTTATGAGGTTCTTAATGAAAGAATCAAATCATTTCCTGGTGAAAGCAGCGACAAGCTAAACACTATTCCCACTACAGGAGCCAGGCTTGGAGGACATGCAGCCCAAAACAGGTGGCTTTTGAAATTCTTGCCTGTTTTGGTGCATGACACAATTGAAGATGCTGATAATGAAGTATGGGGACTTGTACTACTTCTGAGGGAGGTTGTTGAATTTGTCTGTGCACCTCGGCTCTCAGAGTTGCAGATTGCTTTCATGAAGGGACTGATTGAACTGTATGTGGAATTGAGACAAGAGCTGTTTCCAAGAGTTCAACTTAGACCAAAACACCACTATCTGCTTCACTATGCACACTTGACTTTACAATTTGGCCCACTCATATATACTTGGACAATGCGCTTTGAATCAAAACATTCTTATTTTAAAAGGTGCATTAGGGCAAGTAAGAACTTCATAAATGTAACCAAGTCTCTGGCTGAACGGCACCAGTTGCTTCAGGCTTATCAGTCTTGTGGTACCTTGTTTCGTTCCCAGGTTCATGTGTCAGACTCAACACGGTTCTATCCAGAGCTCTATGACCAGAACATAAGGACAGTGGTTGGTGAATTTGATTTGAACTCAAGTAACTCAGTTGTCACAGAGAGTGCGCAGGTTAAAGGCACTAAATATGCAAATGGAATGCTGGTCTTACTGAGCTACGCAAAAGGACTACTGCAGTTAGGACAAATAGCAAGCATTTTTGTAAAAAATGAAACTACTGTCCTACTTTTGCTTCGAGGGAAAACTGCCAGCTGGATACCTGAGCTTGGACTCTATGAACTTGATGAAAATGCTTCTGACCTGTTCAGTTGCCATGATTTGAACAAACTTGTTGATTATCATCCACTTTATGCTTACCACAGAGGTACTCGGTGGCTCATTCCTCTTAAACACACACCAACATGGAACTTGTGAAAAACTATGTCAAGAAAGCAATGCCATCGCTCAGTAGCGATAAGATGGATACACTCATGGCTAAACTGGAGGAATTAGGAGTTCTCTCTGTAGATGACCTGAGCCTTGTGGACCCGGAGGACATTAAAGACACTCTGCCATTCATTCAGTGCAAAAGATTCGTCAGAGCTGTCAAAGCATTGGAAGCAGGTGAGTTTTTGCCCCTCTGTTTTAATGCAAGTTTTCTGAAACTACAAGGGTTTATTCCAAAAATGCCAAAAAAAAAGTTGCCATCAGCTGTACATGGCAATAATTTCTCTATAATTGGTTTTCATAATTAGGTCCATTTGTATTCCTGGTTGACCCAAACTGGACATTGAGGACCAATGTATTAATTGATTTGCAACAACTGTGATGTGTTTAATTTATGGAGATGTTTGTCATGTCATCCATAGATTCACAAACTCCACCGCAGTTCACCCGGCCTGGCCCCTCATCAACACCTGAACCACAGAGGTTTCAGCTGCCCTCAACACCACCTGAGACAGCCGACTCCCCATCCCAAGACACATATTCTGTACCATGGCACAAATTTCCCTCAAAAGTCATGGATGAGTTGCGTGAAAAAAAGTACATAATGGGGAAAGACAGACGAGAGATGGTTCGGATCGTCGCTGAAGATTACCTCCATAAACACCCAGGAAGACCTGGTAGACAAAAGCTGAGGGAACTCGCCAGTATGATTGTAGGACAATATCCTGCCTCCTTCAAGCTGACAGAGCCGTTTGGAAACAAACCTTTTGCAAAAGATGGTTCTGAAACTCTCTTTCGTCAGCTGGAACACAGAATTGAAAATATGAAGAGGCCACTAAGCTCACTGAAGAGGCAAGCAGGGGGTGAAAATTCGACAAAGAAAAGGCCCAGGAATTCAGATCTGTATGGATGTGTTGCGTGGGATCCAATCATTGAGGGGGCCATGTGTAGAGAAGACCTGCTGTCTAAACGAGATGAGTTGAAACGTGCCTTTCAAACCCAGGATCTTCAGGTGGGTCTGCAATCATCCATTACAGACACAGAAAGCTTTATTAATCCTCAAAGGGATATTCGGTTCCTACAGTCCACCATCTAGACCAGTGGTTCCCAAACTTATTTAGCCGCGCACCCCTTTCTATGTCCCGACCATGTCGACGCCCCCCCCCCCAGCCCCCACATCGGGGCATGGCTATATATATATATATATATATATATCAGATGTCAAGCTAAACAGAAAGGGTTAAAAAAAATTCCCCATCACTTTCATTTTTTAAATAGTAATTAATAAACATTCGATACCATTACAATTTCCTTTGATTTCATTTTGAATAAATATTTAGAGTGCCCAGATAGCACATAAACATGCAATCTAACGGTTTTCTTAAAGTAGGAACGTTTAACCTGTGCGGCCAGAGCGCTCTCCTTCCTTCTGCTCTGCATAAACCTGAGCTGATCACCTACTTGTGCGTAATCAAATGTCTATAGAGGACAAGATATAGCCATGATGTTCACTTTTACCTCAGACCGACTTATTGCTGTTTTATGGTGTGGCTGAATCTGCGATCCGCTGCCACGCTGACTGGAACAACAAATAGTGCAGTAACATGAGATGTGGTCAGGTTCATGAGGAGTCACTGGCTGGAGCGGACCCGACTCATCCCAGAAGCTAATATCTTAATTTGACCTTGAATGAAAAATAACCTCTTAAAAGTTTTTATCACGGTGGAGGCAGCACTCATTTCTGCCTTCAGTCTGACAGCGGGCCGGAGGTAAAGCAGCGTGTGCGCTTATTGAATCTGTGTGTGCGCGCGCGCGCACGTGCGCGCGGCACAGCCGCTCAAGTCACCGCGTCTCGCGCTATTTAAACCAATGTTGTAAAATGACTTCTGTGCACCCGTGAGCCGTGGTTCAGCCGGAACACGTCTGACCTCTGACAGACGCACTCTGAACTTCAGATCGTCAGCGCGCTGTTAATAGCCTGAATGGGAATCATTTCTTGTTATTTAGTTACATCCACAATGTTCTGTGTGTGAGGTTTACAACGTCAGAACACCTGCATGAGACAGGTGTTAATTACAATCTGCCAGAATGACTCGCCACCTTCAGATTCCTCCAACACCGTTAAAAATGATCAAATACGGAACATATCGGCATGCGCAGGCCAGAGTGCTGAAGCTCGGCGCATTGTTATTATGAAGCTAGGGCACATGTGGAGGACACGCGCGCGACGGAACATATCGGCGTGCGCAGGCCAGAGTGCTGAAGCTCGGCGCATTGTTATTATGAAGCACATGTGGAGGACACGCGCGTGCAAAAATATACTTGTTTTCAATTACATTTATTGTGCCCACTTACTTTTTCTTTGGCCCACCCACAAATGAGTTTCTACAATAATGGTGACATATGACAGACTTCTCTGAGCTCCGCAGCCATTACACTTTTCACCTCGCGCACCCCCTAGCGGCAGCTCGCGCACCCCCAGGGGTGCGCGCACCACACTTTGGGAATCCCTGATCTAGACATACAACCATTCACACAGCAATAGTATATAGCAGGAGTAATGCGATGAGGTCTGGGTCCAAGTACAATTTAGGACACATTGTGAAATTGTAGATCGTCTGTATCACTATGCCCATAGTCAATTGAAATTGATACCCTGTTTTATTATTTTAATTGGTTAGTTTGACTAACTGTTCGACTGTTTGTCTATCTGTCATATCTTTAGGAGTCATCTGTTCGAAAATTGATGACTGAAACATATCCCATTCAGCGTGAAATCCTCAACGATGATGATACCACTATTGCCGTTGTAAAGGACGAGTGGCCGTTTCTGTTTGAAGTTCCTCACCTGTTTGATCATGCATCTAAACTCCTTGGCTTCTCTGTACAAAACAAGCTGGCACAGGTGTGTTGTTATTGTTATTATTATGATTGTGCTGTGCTGCTCCATATGGAGAGAATTTTGTCTTTATTAATCAATCAAAAACGGATTTGCAACCAAAAAGAGAGTTGAGACCAAAAAAGATAAACTGGCAACCAATCAAATAGAATAACTTGGATAAACAATCAAATGGAATAGATTTGAGACCAAAAATCAAGAAGTGACAACCCAAAAAGCAGGACATTTGAGATCAAAACAGAACAGGTTATTTTAATTTTTTTCAAAATTCTCTCCATAGCTCCAAACGAAAATGAGTGTTAGTCTTATGTACTTGTACAAAATTAACACCTTGAACCTTGAACAGGAACTTTCCAAAAAAGAAAAGGGGATCAGTGACTTCCTTGACTACAAAGGGATGAAGACGGGCGAAGGTCCAATACAGCTCATCTGCGGCATTTCAAAATACTTCAAGGAAGACTCTTATAAACTCTTCCACAAAAAAGAGGTAGATGTTGTAGATTTTAAACTGTGTGCAAGATAATTATTTGCATCCAGTGGTGAACCGAGTAACCAACCACAGTAGGAAGTATAGATTCCCCTAATTGTGCTGCTGATATTCTCTATAAACTATTTACATTAATGTTTGTGCATAATGGCTACCTCTGTCTGATGAAGACACTAGCAGATAGTCAATTTGCCAGCAGGTTTGTGTGCACTGGAAACATTCATTCATGTATCATGCCTGTCACCAAAACAGATCTCTGCAGATCCTGAAGTCGAACTCCCAGTGACCCCATGCATCCTAATCAGAGGTTTGTAGTTAAATCTTTTTTTGTATCCCAGCAAGCTGTTGTTAGCTGTTGTTATAAGCTGTTGTTGTGTCATATTTATTAAAGAAATGTTTTGCTTGCCTTAAAATGTAGGATTTTTTTTTTTTGTAAGTCGTACATGGTTTTTATCTGTGTTTAAGGTGACCAGCAATTCAAGATTGCTGTTGATGGGTTACTTGTCAATGACCACATCACCTCTCCCATTGTGGCCTTGAGCTACGTCTTCTCCATGTTTTATGTCTGCAACGTCCAATACCCACCGGAGATGGCTTTTACTCTCGAATTCATGCAAAGGTAAGCACTCATTGTTTGGAAATACTTTGTAAATGTGACTTTGCCGTGCCTTTCTGCACCTGACCTGCTTTTTGTCAATCTACACTAAACCCGTTTGTCTGAGATGTACAAGCTCAAAATGTGTCGCCACATGCTGTGAGCTTTTAGATCAGCTGTTATTGGCTTATGATCCCCCTGAATATGGATTTGTTCGGAGATTTTGTAGCTCCCTGTTGAAGACCATTGTTGGAATAAATGTGTCATATCTTTTTAAAGGGCAGGTAACATGCTTCTTGCTTTAAATAGTGTCCTAAGTCAGTCAATAACAAAACAAACATAACATGATTCTAGTTGGGAAATGGAGCAAAAACATATTTTTTTCAGAATGGTTTGTTGACACAAAATTCTTTTGAGCTATCTCTTTAAAACCATTAGCACCTGAGACCAGGTTATGTCAGTGGTGGTCAAACCTTTTCATGTCAAAGACACACAAACTGAAATTTATTTGGCTGCAGACCCCAAACTCAAAATATGTTGCTCCAGGGACCATAGTGGACATAGTGGATTCATGCCAAAATGTTAATACTTGTACTGATGTGTAACATGCACTGAATGTGACAGTTTCTCCACTCCATGTCTGAATAACCCCCAGGACAGTCCGTGTTCAAATGTGCTGTTACACCTTTTGATAGGACAATGTCAACTGTGTTTTCTATCCCCTTCTGTGTTCTGTGCATTTATAATATCCCTGCATACACATTGAGGATGCATGCTGTCATGTGTTGGTGATAAGCAGACTTCTCGCTCTTGCAAACATTTCTGTATATGCGCAGTGTGAATGCATGTGTCTTGAAAAGACAAAGGAAGAGATAAGTTTAGCCACTGGCACCAGCACCACAACAACATTGGGTTCTAGACAGATGGTCAATTAGAATGATAGAGAGGTTCACACATAGGGGCATATTGAAGAAAACAATTGTAGGATTTTATTGAACTGCTCCACTCCTGTCAAGCCACACTACACGTGCAAACTTTGTCTGCATATCACTATTGTTTTTTTTTTTTTTCCTCAGAGTTTTCTTTGGGGTCAATCCTGAGCGAGGCTCCAAGGCAGAGAAGAAGGGGAAGAAACGGCACTTCATTCCTCCACAGGTGTGCAAGCTGGTTTCTCAGCTGAAGGAATTTGAATGCAAGCAGAAGGAATCTGAATGGGCCATTTGAGCTGTTCTCAGAGCTCAGAAAATACCTTTTTGGACTGAATGTACACACACACACACACACGCGCGTACACACACACGCGCGTACACACTCACGCGTACACACACACGCGTACACACACACACACGCACACACACACACACACACGCACACACACACACACACAGGCAAATCCAAAAACATGGGGTTTGGGAGTCGAAATACAGATTTTTACAGTATTAGGTGAGTTCAGATGTTTTATGCACACAACACACATGCTGCAGTTTCAAATCCCCCATGTTAAGGGGGAGGGAAGGTGGGTGATATTTGTCATTCCGGTTAAGCTTTTCCTGTCATTGTGGAGTTGGAGGTGTAAGTTTTAATTTTTTTTTTTGTTTGTTTTAAGTTGTTTTAAGAGTTTTAAAAATCTCTTAATGGCATGTTGCACAGTCATCCTTCTAAGGTCATGGTTGTTATTGCTGCACTGATGTTTTATAGAAAAGTTGTATAATATAATACTTCTAATGTTCTATTTGTTTTTTGTAGAAAGGTCAGCCACTGGTTGCAAAGCTCTGCCTGTCGGTGTGATATGTGGAGTTGGAGGTGTAGGTTTCTGCATCCTCCTGGAGGGGCCTCCTCATTTTGCACTGACAGGTGAGACAGCAACAGCAATGCTGGCAGTTTTATTGTCTTATTTTGTCATTGTCTTTAACAAAACAAGTTGTTATTAATGCCTGTCAGCCTGTGGATGCTAAAAAGTTGCTAGATTTGGCATCTCCCCAACATGGCTGCACTTCTTTGAGAGAACAGCAGGTTTATGTATGTAAAATTAAAGGAAATAAATAATTGCTGTGATTCAACATTTGTGCTTTATTGATGGTAAACGGTATAGAGAATGGTACAGAATTAAACATTTTAGGATGACTGAAGTGTCCGTAAATGGTATGGATTGAGTACTTAAATAATACGGAATATTCCATTTTAGGTTTGATGGAACTGTCCGTAAATGGTAAAGAAAAAGTCAGGTAAATCTACTGAAATATCTTTTATAGGGTTTACGGAATTGTCTGCAACAACGCAGAAATTTATGGAAAATACGGAATTTTCCATTTTCGGTTTGACGGAAATGTCCGTCAATGGTACAGAAAAACTCGGGTAAATCTACAGAAATATCCGTTTTAAGGTTTACGGAAGTGCTCGTACAATAACGGAAAAAGTGCTGGTAAATCTACAGAAATACCCGTTTTAAGGTTTACGGAAGTGCTCGTACAATAACGGAAAAAGTGCTGGTAAATCTACAGAAATACCCGTTTTAAGGTTTACGGAAGTGCTCGTACAATAACGGAAAAAGTGCTGGTAATTAATTACCAGCACTTTTTCCGTTTTATAACGGAATTTTTTTTAACAGTGTAGCTTGTTCAGAATGCTGCAGCCTGTCTTTTGACTGGCACTCGTAGATTTGATCACGTCACTCCAGTTCTTGCCTCTCTGCACTGGGTTCCGGTTAGGCTCCGTGGGCAATTTAAGATTTTGGTTCTGGCTTATAAATGTTTAAATGGCCTTGCATCTGTCTATCTCTCTGAGCTTCCCGTGCAGTATGATTGATCTGATGGACTGAGGTCAGCTGACCAACTTAGACTGCATGTCCCTAGGGCGAGGCTACAGAGAAGAGGTTTTACTTCTTTCTCAGTGGCGGCACCTACTCTTTGGAATTTGTTACCAGTCACCATTAGGCGGACATCGTCTGTTGCTATTTTTTAAAGTTATTGAAGACTTATTTTTACTCCAAAACGTTCAACATTTTGGGCTAACAGTGTTAATCTGTTTTTATGACTCTTTTGTCTGATTTTATTTTTGTGCTGATTTTATTTTTTAATTAACTTGTCATTTTATTGTATTTTAAATTTTTTATGTTAAGCACTTTGGGCAACATTGTTGCATTTAAAGTGCTATACAAATAAACTGATTGATTGACTGACTGACTGACTGACTGACTGACTGACTGATTGATTGATTGATTGGTTGACATTTCTGTTTCACCTGTTACCATTACAATTCCACATTAAAAATAAGGATCTAAATGATTACGGTGCTTTGATTTTTATGGAAATGATGCACGTGTCAGCAAGTCCAACAACTAACTGTGATAATTCCCTTCTAAATCATTTCAGCTGTACGCCCAAAAAGGTTAAACTCACCTCTGGCAAATAAAACACTCTAATGAGGTTAACTCCATCAGAAAAGAGAGTGTAGGAAAGCTGAGCATAGATGGAGGAAAAGTAAACTACAAGGTCACTATGAGATCTTCAGAGAGGCATTCCACTTCCAATTCTGAATTAAACAACGAGGGACAAACCTTTTTATCCAAAGTCATTACAGATAATATTTACAATTCTTATGTCTATTTGCTGCTGCTGAGAGGCTAGCGTAAGCTGGTTTTCCAAGGGCACTACTCAGAGTAACTCGCATCACCCCGACCGTTTCCAAGAGCACGTTGTTTTCCCACTACTTTTCCCAGTTTTTAGTCCCTGCTTTATTGAGGTTCTTGGCAAGGCTAAGTCGGGCCAGCATAGCAACTGTGGCTGCTGACTGCCTAGGGGGCAGAGTCACTGGCTGCTCTGGAGTTTTCTGCCTTTTGTTTCACGGCCTACAGCTTTTCCTGGTTAAGAGTTGGACAAAATGCCATAAAAATGAGCAGAATGTCCAACAACAACACCATTTTTGTGCTGAGCTGTGTTTCTGTGAAGCATACAGGTTACCTGTTTAGCAATCACCTCATGCTATCTTTGTTTGGAGTAAAGTTTGCACAACCCCCCCCCCCCCTCCCCTCCCCAATAACTCAATAGCTCTAGAAGACTACAGGTGAAGAACAACGTTAAGGACTATTATTGCCCACCACTTAGTTATTCCATGTCAAAGAAATGTGTTTTGACAAAGATGTCTACAGTTTGTGGAACTACTGCCACCTACAGGCCTGGCATGGCTAGGAATGTGATTCACAATGCGCTGGATTGTTTTGCTGAAACAAGGTGGTGTTTCCTGATGACCTGATTCAGGAGTTTTCCACCCCACTGTCGCTACAAGTATGCTCAGTATGAGGCAATGTTGTAACAGAGGCATCAGTGACCATTCTTCTTGTGAAAGGAAAGGAAATTGTGTTGGTCAGGTAACTTAATATACTGACACATTTCAGCACGCTTATACATTTTATACTTCCGTGATGGTACAATTTAAGTTTACAAGGTAGGGCATTACAAGTGTGTACAGTTTTTTGTCATGTTCACTTTGTTTTGTCAAAATTGGGTCCTCAGATGGGCTCAGCTCTGTCAGGGCAGGAGGTTAACAGTAGCTGTAAGAAGAGGTGACATTCTGCTCTGTGAGCCATGACAGCAGACCCTAAAACACATGCTTGGATCTCAAGAAGAAAAGACCCTGAGCAGCCCCTGGAGGCGAACTCCACCGAGAGGGTAAAAGGTCAGAGCTGTGTAAGTCCTACCCTGTTTGTTCAGTAGGTCACCACCTGGATCTGTTTCTAATCGTGGAATACACTTTAGTGTGTGTGTGTGTGTGTGTGTGTGTGTGTGTGTGTGTGTGTGTGTGTGTGTGTGTGTGTGTGCGTGCGTGCGTGCGTGCGTGTGAGACTGCATGAGTCATGGAAATTGCTTTGAGTGGCTAGAAAATGCCATATAAATCCATTCCATTATATAATAGTATTCCAATATATATATATATATATAATAGTATTCCAATATATATATATATATATATATATATATATATATATAAACACGCAACAAAAATATAAACGCAACACCTTTGTTTCTGCTCTGATTTTCCATGAGATGGACTTAAAAATCTAAAATTCTTTCCAGATACACAATATCACCATTTCTCTCAAACATTGTTCACAAATCAGCCTAATTGTGTGATAGTGAGCACTTCTGCTTTGCCGAGATAATCCATCCCACCTCACAGGTGTGCCACATCAAGATGCTGATCCGACATCATGAGTAGTACACAGGGGTACCTTAGACTGCCCACAATAAAAGGCCACCCTGGAATGTGCAGTTTTTTGCTTTATTGGGTGTCTGGGGACTCAGAACCAGTCAGTATCTGATGTGACCACCATTTGCCTCATGCAGTGCAACACATCTTCTTCGCATAGAGTTTATCAGATTGTCAGTTGTGGCCTGTGGAATGTTGGTCCACTCCTCTTCAAAGGCTGTGCGAAGTTGCTGGATATTAGTGGGAACTGGTACACACTGTGGTATACGCCGGTCCAGCACATCCCAAACATGCTCAACGGGTGACATGTCCGGTGAGTATGCTGGCCATGCAAGAACTGGAACATTTTCAGCTTCCAAGAATTGTGTACAGATCCTTGCAACATGGGGCCGTGCATTATCTTGCTGAAACATGAGGTGATGTTCATGGATGTACAGCACAGCAATGGGCCTCAGGATCTCATCACGGTATCTCTGTGCATTCAAAATGCCATCAATAAAATGCACCTGTGTTCTTCGTCCATAACAGATGCCTGCCCATACCATAACCCCACCACCACCATGGACCACTCGATACACAACATTGACATCAGCAAAGCGCTCACCCACACGACGCCGCACACGCTGTCTGCCATCTGCCCTGAACAATGTAAACAGAGATTCATCCGTGAAGAGAACACCTCTCCAACGTGCCAGACACCATCGGATGTGAGCATTTGCCCACTCAAGTCTGTTACTGCGACGAGCTGGATTCAGGGTGGAGGAGACACTGGAAATATCATCGTAGGAGGTCAAGCACCTACATGGGATGTACCACAGACAGATAACTGAAGTGGCTGATATCAAGAAATTCTACCAATGGCTAGAAAGAGCTGGTCTGAAGGACAGCACAGGACCAGGCCCTGAACACCAGAGCAACAGAGGCCAAGATCTACCACACCAGACAAGACCCAAGGTGTAGGATATGCAAAGAGGCCCCTGAGACAATCCACCACATAACTGCAGGGTGGAAGATGCTGGCAGGGAAAGCTTACATGGAACGCCACAACCAAGTTGCTGGTATTGTGTACATGAACATCTGTGCAGAGTAGGGACTGGAAGCCCCAAGGTCAAAGTGGGTAACACCCCCCAAGGTGGATGAGAACAAGAGACCCAAGCTCCTGTGGGACTTCCAGATCCAGACTGACAAAATGGTGATGGTGAACCAATCGGACATTGTGGTGGTGGGCAAACAACACAGGACAGCCATTGTGGTTGATGTGGCAATACCAAGTGATGCAACATCCGGAAAAAAGAACACGAGAAACTAGAGAACTACCAGGGCTTCAAAGAGGAACTTCAGAGAGCCTGGAGAGTGAAGACATTGGTGGTACCAGTGGTCATCTGGGCACTCGGGGCAGTAACCCCCACACTGGAGGAGTGGTTAAAGCAGATCCCAGAAAGAAAATCAGACGTCTATCTGAAGAAAATATGTGTTTTATAAAAAAAATGATCCTAATTCAATTAGGAACCGTACTTCTGCCAGAAAATTTAATTCTTATATGTTACGTAAGTAAATGTATAATTATATAAATCTTTAGTGAGAATTCACAGCTGGAGCATGTTTTAGCCAACAGTGCCATCTGCTGTCAGAACTCCAACATGTTCAGAGACAGCTGTTAACCAGAGGTGGCTGGTGAAAACACAGATAGTGGTGAAAACGTACCGAAACATTTTCCTTCCCCGCCCATTTTAAACACTCTAATGAACAGTCAGAAAATAACAGTTCCAACAATAATTTATTTAATGAACAATCTTACAATGAAATTACACAATGACATTACAGAGGTTCTTGACAAAAGTGTGGTAATCGCTGCTGCTGAAGGTTGTGGTGGAGAAGAAAAGGCAAATGCTGAACCAATCTCTTCACCAACAAACACTGAAAAACTACGGTAAAGCAAACTTAGGATGTAGGTATGGTCATGTTGTGTGGGTAGTGTAGGTGGGGCCGGACCCAAACACAGGAGAGGTTAAAAAGACCAACTACCAGCAGGCAGGAAGACATGACAAGCACAAACAGGATAGTCAGGCAGTGTTGGAACGTTACTTTAAAAAGTAATTAGTTCAGTTACTAATTACTCAAAAACTCTGGACTGGACCGTCAGCACACCTTCGTCTTCTCTGTCAGCCAAGGTGGCACCTGGAGAAACATCCTCCTTCGGTCCAGATCTAAAGAGGGTCCTAAGGTCGGTGAGACAGAACACGATAGCGTTCTGATGCAGTTTTTCTAATAAGAACTAAGTTTAATTCAAAACATCATTTTTCTCTCAGATTCACCTTTTCTCTCCCTGAAGCAATCTCAGACACCTGCATGCACGCATTCATAATTAATATCCTCAATTTTAGCACACCCAACACAAGGTCTATTTGTGCAAGCTTAAAATATCAACTGTTAAAGATTGTCCAACAAGGTTGCCAATGTTGATTATTTTTCCTATGATTGTCATTTCAAATCATTAGTTTAAATTGAAGAATTAAAATAACGTAGTGTAATGGTTTATGGCTCTTTTATTAAAGAGGAACCATCCTACAGAATAATCTGGAATATTAATTTTTACAAATTAATAACCAAATGTTAGATGTTGTGGCTTTCTTCAGACTTGCTGTCGGCTCAGGTCTTAATTTGTGGGTGAAAGTTGCTGCGTGACCCAGCTTTGACCCAGCCGGGCAAATACGACTTTTGGCACAGAAAAACCCATACTTCCTCAAGTTACACAAATATATTAAAAATAAAAAACTTGAGAAATCATATGAACATAAGCATTCACAGCCTTTACTCGGTACTTTGTTGATGCACCTTTGGCAGCAATTACAGCCTCAAGTCGTGTTGAATATGATGCCACAAGCTTGCCACACCCATCTCTGGGCAGTTTTACCCGTTCCTCTTTGCAGTACCTCTCGAACTCCATCAGGTTGGATGGAAAGCGGCGGTGCACAGCCATTTTCATATCTCTCCAGAGAAGTTCAATGGGGTTCGGGTCTGGGCTTTTGCTGGGCCACTCACGGACATTCACCGAGTTGTTCTGTAGCCACTCCGTTGATATTGTGGTTGTGTGCTCAGGGCCATTGTCCTGCTGAAAGGTGAACCGTCGCCCCATTCTGAGGTCAAGAGCGCTTCGGAGCAGGTTTTCATCCAGGATGTCTCTGTACATTGCTGCAGTCATCTTTCCCTCTATCCTGACTAGTCTTCCAGTTCCTGCCGCTGAAAAACATCCCCACAGCATGATGCTGCCACCACCATGCTTCATGGTAGGGATGGTATTGGCCTGGTGATGAGCGGGGCATGATTTTCTCCAAATGTAACGCCTGGCATTCACTCCCAAGAGTTCTATTTTTGTTTCATCAGACCAGAGGATTTGGTTTCTCATGGTCTGAGAGTCCCTAAGGTGCCTTTTAGTAAACTCCAGCCAGGCTGCCAAGTGCCTTTTACAAAGGAGAGGCTTCTGACTGGCCACTCTACCATACAGTCCTGATTGGTGGATTGCTGCAGAGATGGTTGTCCTTCTGGATGGTTCTCCTCTCTCCACAGAGGACCGCTGGAGCTCTGACAAAGTGACCATCAGGTTATTGGTCACCTCCCTGACCAAGGCCCTTCTCACCCGTTCACTCAGCTTAGAAGGCCGGCCAGCTCTAGGAAGTCTTGGTGGTTCCAAACGTCTTCCACTTACGGATGGTGGAGGCCACAGTGCTCATAGGAACCTTAAAAGCAGCAGACATTTTTCTGTAACCTTCCCCAGCCTTGTGCCTCAAGACAATCCTGTCTCAGAGGTCTACACTCAGGTCCTTTGTCTTCATGCTTGGTTTGTGCTTTGGCATCATAGACTGTACATATACTGGACAATTCGATTCAATAGGCTTCAATAACACGTTATCTGTCCATAATGGGAGGTGTCCACCACCGCCATTTTGACCGTGTCACAGGTTCCGTCCAGCCCAGACAATTCCATAAAAGGGAAGAGAGGAGGCGCTGAGGGTGTGGCTGTAAGGCTGGGCTCGAGTGACGACACCCAGGCGAACTAGCTACGAGCTAACCTGAAGCTAACCCTGGCTAACCCAAAGCTAAAGCGGAGGTGGGAGCCGAGCTAACGGATGTAGCCACCTAGCTTCAACCCAACCGGAGCTAACTGGAACACCCATCGACCTGAACCTCACACGGAGTTTAGGTGGAGGTTTTCTGCGCCTGTTCGTGAGAAGTACCTGTATTAAAAAAGTTTTAAATCGGTAAGTTTATAATTTATTTCCGTAATGAATACATTTTGCTTTGAGCACGTTTTCAGTAGTTTTTTTCGGCGCTATCACTCCTGAGTCGCACCAGCCATTAAATGTATCATGAAGAAGAGAAAATATATTTAAGTCGTATTTTGGGGGGACATTTTATTATCTTTCTTACAAAATCTGAGACCAAACGTTTCACATTGCAACACAAGCACCGGTAACCATAACAGAATGAACAGCCAGCAGAGGAGAGGATGGCGGTGTTTCAAACCCTCCCGGCCGGCGTGTAGAGCTCATTCCTGGGCTGGAGCCGGCCCTCAGCACCCCGCCACAGGCTCTAACAGATGCTGGCGGTGTTTCATATATTTCCAAAACGTAATACTTGTTTGTATCTTGTACAGCCAGCTAGCCTTTATTCTGGACTCAGTACAATTTACCAAAAGTAAAGAGACATTATACAGATGAAGTAAGCACAAGATAACTTACTGGAAGACACGGGATTATCATCAGAACCAGAACAAGAGAGCCTGATAACAGTCATGTGAAAATAACAGTTAAAAAGTATGTATGTATAATAGAAATAAAAATATATTAGAATTAGTGTAACTCACTGTGATCCAAACAAATCAGCCATAGCTGATTAGTAAATATGACATGAGGTTTGGGAGTTTTTAAGTTTCATTCTTTTATTACATTTTTTTCTTAGATCTATTAAAAGGTCACCATGGCAGCCTGTGTGTCAACGTCAGCTACACAAAGCAGCAAGTGTAAGTACCAAGTACTTGTCTTGACCACTTCATGAATGGTTTTGTACTTTAAACAGCTAGGCCAAACCTGTTATTTTTTCCTCCATAGCCATTTGGATCATTGGAGACAGCTGAGTGAGGCGTGGTGCCCAGAGAGC
The DNA here is from genome assembly GCF_043380555.1 of Nothobranchius furzeri. Taxonomy (NCBI): domain Eukaryota; kingdom Metazoa; phylum Chordata; class Actinopteri; order Cyprinodontiformes; family Nothobranchiidae; genus Nothobranchius; species Nothobranchius furzeri. The sequence continues at coordinate 30,346,950 of NC_091742.1, forward strand.
TGCAGAGACAACCTTGGCCTCCCTGACGTCTGTGTCTCCTGGTTTGGTTGGGGTGGACCATCGACATAAATACCTACATGTGCCGACACTTTGCGCCCTGTTTTATAAAATGTAGTGTTAAAAATAAATGTTTTTGCTCAATTACTGGAATTTCTTTGGTTAAGACAAAAGTGAGGAATAATCATTTACAAGTTATTTGTACAACAGGCCCATTTTAAATCCCAACAGTTTCTTAGCAGACAATAGAAATGTGTTCTTTACTAACTTTACTTGGTTTGAAAATCTTACTAAAATAAACTTGAGTGCCGTATTGCAAAACCCAATCATACTTGTTATGTAAACATTAGCTTTGTAGATATTTTTTACAGATATATATTTGTGTGCAACAAAAACCAAACTTAAATAATTTGTCATTCTTTATTGAAAAACAACAAAATACAGGTATACAGAAGTGTGGGAAAATGATAATGTGAAAGTATTGCACTATAAATGAAGTGAGATGAGATGAAGGTGAGATGAAGGTGGACGCCAGCGGGCTGGACGCCGGACGAAGAAACCTGGAGACGGATCGCTCAGACAGGAAGGGAAGAGCTTCCTCTTACCTTGATGGAATTAAAGTTAGTCGTCGTCTGAACGCCCAACCGTACGGTCTGAGGTCAAAGGTCACAGGAAACACACACCAGTCAGCAGTCATACAGATGCATAAAGATAACTGTAGCCATGGCAACCAGCTGACATGTCCCCACTTTCAACAGCACCTGGTGCCTGCCGGGTCACCTGAATTCCTGTGTGATTTCAGCACGGTCGGCCGTGACTGCGGCCATCAGAGGTGACCTCTGATCAGCTGAATGAACTCACCTTCCAGGGTGACGCCGTGTTAGAGTCGGCTTCATCCTGTAAACAAACAAACAAACAAATGAGTGGTAACATAAACACCACGTCTGGTTCTGGTGGAGGCGGAGGACAACACGCACCTTTCCAGGAGCAGAACCCAGATGTTCTTGTTGCTACAAACAGAGACGAGCAGAGTTAAACCAGGAAGTGAGAGGGACCAGCTGCTGCAGACAGGTGACGCTCACCTGAGCCTGAACCATAGGAGCCTCCTCAGCCATCAGACCTTCTGACTCCAGTTCAGATGCCACCTTGTTGATGTCCCTCAGGCGGTACTCTTTGTCCTTCAGGTCCTGCAGGACAAAAGCACCTGCTGATTACCTTGTTGCTGTCGGGTTAACAGGTCTGGTGTTAGAACGTGGTGGATAAGAATGTTCTGACGGGCCGAGGGTTCTGAACTCACCCTGCAGGACTGGGCCTGCTCCTTCAGGGCCTGGATGCTGCTGCCATAAGCCGACAGGTCCGACATCAGGGCCTCGTGCTTCTTCAGGAGAGCCTGTGGAGCAGAACATCAGAACCTTCAGCTCGTCTGACACAAGTGGAGCTTTCTCGCAGCGATGGTCCAATCGGATCCGCCACCGTAAAACAAACCCTGCTCAGTTCACCGCAGACGTAGCTCTGCGGGTGTTTAGTAGAAAAGCGTGAGCCTTCTGCCGGCTGCCACGTGTCATGGCTGCTCTGCAGCGGGAACACACATCACAGCTTGTAAACCGTTTGAAATAAGAGCGACGGGAACACGTTTGTCATCACTTCCTGTGCGAGGCCAGCACTTCTACCCCTAACCCATGAGACGCTCAAACGAGCAACGACGTCTGGTAGACAACCGAAGGAAATTACAAATACAGAAACACTAATTATGAAGGACTGGAAAGAGAGCAAAGAAAAGCGATTGGAGTTTCTCAGGAAGGGACTTCCATACCTCGGCCAAGTCCTCGTCTTTCCCTTAGTCTGGACTTCCAACGATGGGCTCCTTCTCCCTCATCCAGGACTCGGCCTCATTAGCATCCGCAAAGTACTGCTGGGCCTGCAGAGAGTCCTCCAGGTCCTGCCTCCTCTGGGACGCCTTGGCCTTCAGCGTGTCCCAACGTCCATGAAGCTCCCACAGTTTAGTCTTCACTTCCTCACCAGCGAAGTGACCTGGACCCAAAAAAAGTGAGCCAGAACCTGCAGACACCTCAGAAACATGTCAGGACCAGACCCGCTCTACCTTCTTCCACCATGGTCTCTCCTTTCTGGGTGACAGCCTTGATGCGAGGTTCATGACCTGTGATCTCAGCCTGCAGAGCCTGGTGCTTCTTCAGCAGGTTCTGGACACCAATCAGGTCCTTCCCTGAGGACACATGTTAGAGTTCAGCATTATGCAGTAGACAGACCAGTTTAACCCAGGGGTTTCTTTCTTCTACAATCTGCTCTTTAACTGTATTATTTCCTGCTATTTCAGCTGTTAACTTTATTTTTTCTCTAAGTGTTTTTCTCCCCAGAAGAAGCTACAATGACGTTTTGCTGAGCTGTGGTGGCCTCATGGAGGGGGCCATCGGCTAGCACACTGCTGCTAACCACTTAAACATTCTCCCTCTCCTGATAGTAACTTTTTACTTTCTTTGATGTTGGATGTGCTACTACTAGTTTACCCGTTTAATTATAGATTCACTAGGATAAATACAATAAAGTTTATCTCTTGCCAAATAGAATATTTACTGTGGCGAGCCCGTGAAGAGGTGTAGGAGAATGCGACAAATTTGTCTGTTAAAAAGTCTGTTATGTACAAAAAACACAATATCATCACACTATTTTGGACCGATACATGACGGTCAGGTCCAGCTTGGGGAGAAAATATGACACGTCTTTCAGGATGGACTTCATTTTTGGTAGCTGGCGAAGCCGGGAAAAGCAGGATCTAACCACCTGGCTAATGTGGGAGTCCATCCGCATCTCTGGGTCCAAAACCACCCCCAGGTTAGTGATGGTTGGCTTCACTAAGCTGCAAAAACAGGGTTGCAGGACAGGACTAACTGCAGTGGGAGAGGGAGGAACAAATATTCCAGTTATAAATATTAAATATTTGAACAAATAAATATTTGTTAAAAGGAAGAAACTGATGATGACTTTTAAGATTAGAGGAATGTTCTAGAACGGGTCTGGAACCAACGATGGCCCTTTGGATCAAATTTGGATTAAAAAAATAGCTCATGATTTTATTTATGGATGGAATAAAAATACAGGTTGTAAGCATCTTCTCAGTATCTTCATGTTGCACGACTTTCCACAGCAGAAGGACACAAAAACTGCCAGAATTATGATTAGAAAGATTTACGTTTTAATCTCAGAATCCCAACTTTTCCCAGAATCTTCACATTATTCTATGAATTCAGAGAAAATATACATTTTTCAGAGGTGTCGCTCCCCTGTTGTGGATATTTCTCAAAATTCAACCATTTTTTCTTTTCAAAAGCTTTAGTAAGAGTTTGGACTCTAAACAAGTTTTACTTTGCAGACTGCTTGTCTACACCTTCATCAGATCTGCTCATAATAAAACATTTGGGTTATATTTAATGTCTAGAGAAGATGCTCTTCCTGGGCATTAAGTTATCAAAAACAGATAAAAGTATTTTTTACCATAATTTCAACTGCTATCAGCTGATAAAAATAATAAAAAACAGCCTGATCATTAAAGGGGTGTAAGTGAAACCGCGCGGATCACACAAAGCATCATGCTGTCTATATGACTTTGAAAATATATAGTTTAATTACAGTTTGATTTATTTGACATCTGTATAATGTTTATTATTTTGTTTTTTCCCCCTAAATGCCTAACGTTTTAGTTTTACATGAATATTAGTCATTCATCACAATACATAAAGTTACACATTTTAAATTTTAATAGGGGAAGACTGCAGGAGGGAGCGGTAAAATACAGAAATCCCCAGCAAAAACAAGAAACTTTACGAGTCTGATGAAACCCGCTGGAGTTCCTTCAGCAGGCCTGGTGGCAGCTACAACGGCCCAGTGGCTGTGCTTGGTCAATGTTATCGAGCTCAGTCCGGCTCGGCCGTGAACGAGCCGAGGCGACATCCTGCTCTGCTTAAGAAGAGGTGTTATTTTCCGCTTCAGAAGAAGCGTCCGTGTTTTACGCTTTCTCAGAGACATGTCACGTTGCTAAGTTGTTAGCGCCGCGCGCTAACACGTCAATAGTGCAGCATAGCCTGCTGGAGGTTTTAAGGGTTCAGATGAAAACACCCTACCACTCAGGCTGCTTACACATCGATATTAAGTTGTCGCTGTTGCGCTCACGCCGTAATACGGTAGATGCGGTTAAAGTCAGACATGAAAAACTCCACGAGCGGTCAGACCGCGCAGCAGCTAGGCGCAGCAAGTAGGCGCCGGATCGGTCAGGCTGCCCGGCCTGACCGCTGGGGATTACCGGATGTAAGAATGGACACAGAAGTCTCCCTCTTAGCGCTCCGTCATATTTCAACCCATTTTTATCTTAAATGCACTGGGTTTTACCCTATTACCCATCTAAATATGCCCTATTAATTATTTTACCGTATTTTACATTTAAATTTCATGGTTAAACAGTACATGCTACATGTTAAACTGATAGTTAGCTAGCTACTTCGGTAAACTCAGCTAGTTTAAAGGTGGCAGTGACATAAAATACGAATATAGATTTTAACTTACCGAAAAAAATGAAGTGGAGACTCCTTGGACGCTCTATTAGTGCAATTAATACCACTGCAAGTCATTTTGTCCAACAATTGCACCAATAATATCCAAAGAAGAATACACAAACACAGAGACTCAAAATGCCGGAGCAGTTTCCAAGCCAGACCGAGGCTGTACTGAGGCCTTTCCACGGAGCTAGCTCTGTGGTCACGTGGGTCTGAGGCGGCGGTCACGTGTGTCGGATGCTCATTAATTATACAGAATTTTAGGCTTTCAATACACTTAAACAGAAGAGTGAGAAAAAAATTCACCCCCCTCAGAGTTGTCATGAGTATAAACTAGATAATTTAGACAAAAAACATGTTTTGGCACCAGGCTGTAAACATGTTTATTTCTGCTGTGAAATCGGCATTTTTAACATGGGAGTCAATGAGGATTTGCTCGCTTCTGGCACCAGCCCCCAGCGGATGAGGGTGGAACTGCAATTTTTCTTACTTCCGGGATGGGACCATTTTCTGAGCGGCATTGTGCAAGAGCATCTGGCTGCAGACATCAGCTGGCGTCCTTGCCGTGACAGGAAATGACGTATCCGGAAAAACAAGTGTCATTACCTTCACCGGAAGTCATTACCTTTGCCGGAAGTAGTTTTTTTTCGGGTCATTACCTTTGCCGGAAGTAGTTTTTTTTTCTTGAATACGCTTTATTGACAAAGCACAAAAGTAGTTTGGATTTGTCAAAACCATACCGTGTCGTTTTTCTCTTCGATTTGTACACATTTAAGAGAAAAATTACACAGTGGGTCATTACCTTAACCAGAAGTCATTACTTTCACTGGAAGTAGTTTTTTAAAAAACAAAACTTACCGGATAAAGCTTTTTATTTCGGATTTTTTTTTTCTCTTCAGATCTGGACCGGCAAACTTAAGTAACGTTACCTGCGTTGCATGAAAATTGAATATTAAATCCCTTTGTTCTTCAGACAGGGAATTTTTTATGACAGTAGCACATACATACATACGTATACATATATATATATATATACACACACACACACATATATGTATATATACACACACACACAATAAAAGGCTGTAAAGTGAATTAAAAAACATATGGATAAAATGAGAACACGTTAAACTAAGACTTTTCAAAATGTGCAAACAAAATAGTACTGGCTAAATATTCAGTTTTATTGTTAAGCCCAAGATGAACTTTTGACCTACACCAATTGCTAAAGTACAGAACTCCCAGAAGCAGTGAAAAACATTTCAGCAACACTCCTCTCTCACCAGCAACAAAAATTAGTTATTAAATATCCATAACACTGTCCTATTGTGTATCACAGCAGCTCATTGCAACAGAATTTAACTACTACAGCTGATAACTATTTAGCTAGTTGGTATTTATTTTGAGTGAAAGACAATAAAACCAAAGAAACACTTGATTTCACAACCATTTTATTTTGGGTAAAAATGAATTTGCTGAAGCATGGCTTTCTCAGCTGCATATCGATTCATCCCCTCCCATTTTTCCAACACTTTTATTGTTACCTGAAAAACATGCAGGATTACTTCAACGTCGTCGTCTTCCTCCGCTTGTCCGGGTCCAGGTCGTGGGGGCAGCATCCCAACTAGGGAGCTCTAGACCGTCCTCTCCCCGGCCACCTCCACCAGCTCCTCCGGCAGGACCCCAAGGCGTTCCCGGACCAGATTGGAGATGTAACCTCTCCAACGTGTCCTGGGTCGACCCGGGGGCCTCCTGCCGGCAGGACATGCCCAAAACACCTCCCTGGGGAGGCGTCCAGGAGGCATCCTGACCAGATGCCCAAACCACCTCAACTGGCTCCTTTCGATCCAGAGGAGCAGCGGTTCTACTCCGAGTCCCTCCCGAATGTCCGAGCTCCTCACCCTATCTCTAAGGCTGAGCCCGGCCACCCTACGGAGGAAACTCATTTCGGCCGCTTGTATCCGCAATCTCGTTCTTTCGGTCATTACCCAAAGCTCATGACCATAGGTGAGGATTGGGACGTAGATCGACCGGTAAATCGAGAGCCTGGCTTTCTGGCTCAGCTCCCTCTTCACCACGACAGATCGGTTCAGCGTCCGCATCACTGCAGACGCTGAACCGATCCGCCTGTCGATCTCCCGATCCCTCCTACCCTCACTCGAGAACAAGACCCCGAGATACTTAAACTCCTCCACTTGAGGTAGGACCTCTCCCCCGACCCGGAGTTGGCAAGCCACCCTTTTCCGGTCGAGAACCATGGATTTGGAGGTGCTGACCCTCATCCCAGCTGCTTCACACTCGGCCGCGAACCTATCCAGCAAGAGCTGAAGGTCAGAGCTGGGTGAAGCTAGGAGGACCACATCATCCGCAAAAAGCAGAGACGAGATTCTCCTGCCACCAAACTCTGTTAAGGATTACTTCATACACTGTCAAATGTCGAAAAGTAACTTTTATACCAACAACTGCTGAAGACTGCGTTGTACCTCTGGAACAAGGACATCAAACACCAAGTCCAGAAACTGGAACTCTCTCTTCTTTATTAGTTTATCTATTCCTGAGCATGAACCAATCCGCTCTGTCAGCTCGTCAACGTATAAAACACATTAACATAATAATGAACAAAACGTTCCTCTCAGCATTAGACAACGGACCCAGGTGGCCCACTGACCATGCATCCACATAAATAAATGTGATGCAGCTTATTGTAAGTCAGTATACATTTACCTGTGCATCAGCAAAGTGGAACATCAGTGGCTTTAGTCTTTGCTTTAATTTAAGCGAGACACCTGGATTGTGCCAGATACATGAGGCCAGACTTCACTCTACCGCTGCAGAGATCCTTATACAGAGTCTGAGTAGAGACAAGAGTTAAAAATAAGCAACATTACCACAGAAAACAAGGGATTACATTATCCTATGTCCAATTTTAGAGTCTTAATTTATTATAATTAAACATTACCTTGATTTCCCCATCTGAAATCACTGCCTGGGTTCCATTTTTCAAAGCCTCGATTGTCCTGTAATTTAGATAAAAATACATCTTATTAGCAAATGAAGAATACAAGCACATGTAAGGAGTTTTGTCAGTGTCACTTGAAGAAGTCCGATATTCATTTTAGATCTATATTTAAGGCCTGTAACTCCTGAATGATTTGCAGCTAAATGTGCTTAAATCCGGTAATATTAATATAAACCAAACCCGATGAAAGCAGTCAGTCGACAAAAATATCTATTTTTTATAAGGATAGGATTATTCTGAAACAGAATCAGAAGGAGGGCGGCATTAATTAGAGAAGCGGCTACTATTTCAAAGTTATTGTACCTGTTGCAGGACACCTGATTTGTGCAACCACAGTAGAATGACCCAGCACACCACACACAATAACTGAAAAATATTTAGAGATATTGAAAGCTAAGCTTGTCCAGAAAATACATTTTATTTCTGGGTGCACAGGACCAGTTCCAGTGTGGGCCAGATGCTGAAAAATAAATTGATAAATCTGTCTTTTTTGAAGTTTCACAAACCAGAGGAAGGTTTCACAAATCACAAACTATGTTTTATGCATTCCTACAAGCCCAGAATAATCTAAAATAGGTTTGAAGAGTGTATGTATTGTAGGTTTTGAGCTAGAGCAGAATAAAAATGGTCAGAGTAGAGAAAAATTGGGTGTATTAGCCCTTTAGCCATTTCCCGAATCGGAAGCTAACTTTAGCCTCGTATGAAAACTAGTGATTGAAACCACTTACAAATCTCTGAAAATCTACGCTTTTTAATTAAAAAAGGGCATTAATAACGTTTCAGTCAAGTCAGTATTAGAAATCGTGGTCTTTATATCATATCTAAATTATATATAAAGTTAATATTATTACTTTAACTGTTTTAACAAACAGGGAGACCAGAAAAATCAAATAGCTAAGTTAAAGCTAAGCTACAATTGCTGATAGCTTTATTTATGTATCTTTTGTGTTAGCTAGCTTGTGATCTCCCTGCATTCGTTTTAAGACTGCGTGTTAATATTGATACAATTAGCTAAGAAACACGGTGCCTTTGCAGTAATTCTCTGGTAAAGCTTTAAAAGCTACAGTGCCTACATTTAAGAACTAAGAACGATTGCAACAATTAGTTAATTTCATCCTTATCCTTCTTTCTTTATCTATCATCCTTACCCTTACCTTTCCTCAACTGAAACCCGCCGAGTATGGTTGAAACAAAAACAACGTAGCGGCCGCCAAAAAAAGACCAACTTCCTGCCGAGGTCTTTCGCTCGTCGATTTTCCGGTAAAAGTAATGACACGCCATCTTGCTCTCGACACACCAGCTGATGTCTGCAGCCAGGTCCTACTCGCATTGTGGGGGCTTGTTTGGCATGCACTTCTTCTTCTTTTGGTGTTTTACTGGCGGTTGGCAAACAACAAATGGTGCATTACCGCCACCAACTGGTGTGGAGTGTGGTCTGGAACAGCATTCTCAAAACAAAACCAAACAGGGGAAAAACAAAAACAAAAAAAACTCAAAGTCTCCCAAACACCCTTATCTCTTTCAAAAACCGAAATAAAATCTGAAAACAGTCACTTCTTGAATTTTGTCTCAATAAATCAACAAGATCCAGTTTCACTTTCATCTGACTAAGAGTGTGAACCATTGTCCTTCTTTCCGCCTGATATTTCTGACAATGTAATATAACATGATCTAAAGTTTCGTCTTCTCCACAATAATCACATTTCCCTGTAGTATGCTTCCCTATCATGTATAATGTATTATTTAACCCAGTATGTCCAAACCTTAGCCTAGCAGTGATCACCTCCTCTCTCCTACTCCTTCCACCGTTCCTCATTTCTCCCACTCTTCTTTGAATGTCATCTCCCCCTCCTCTCCTCCTCCCATTGTTTCTGCCATTTCTTCTTCATTTCTTGCCTTATTATGCTCTTGATCTCTTTTTGACAAAAGTGAATATTTAACTGAACCGATGCATTTATTGTTGCTTCCTTAGCCAACCCATCGACTCCTTCATTACCTCTGATTCCACAATGAGCTGGAATCCATAAAAAATGTATTATAAGTCCCATCATGCTTATTCTATAAAGTGTTAGCTGAATCTATGAGTATGTCTGGTCTGCTTTCTGAATGGCTGTACTGTAAACTGGTTAATGATGAGCTGGAGTCTGAACAAATAACTGAGAATAATGGTCTGTTTTCTTCCACCTATTGAACAGTTAACAGTATTGCGAGCATTTCACCTGTGTATACCGATAATCCATCACTCACCCTCTTTTTTTACTCTAACATGAAACTCAGGAACAATAAAAGTTCTTCCTTTGGCATGCACTGTCAACCCAGGTGCCTTAAATAGACAGGTGTGTGCCTTTCCAAATCATGTCCAATCAACTTAATTTACCACAGGTGGACTACAATTAGTCTGCTGAAACACCCCAAGGACGATCGGTGGAAACAGAATGAACCTCAGCTCAATTATGAGCGTCACGTCAAAGGCTGTGAACACTCATGTTCATGTGATTAGTCAGGTATTTCTTTTTTAATATACATTTGCAACTTCTTCAAAGACACTTTTTCACATTGTCATTATGGGGTGTTGTGTTGAATTTCATGGACAAAATGAATTTAATCTATTTTGGAAGGATGCTGTGACAGAAACAACAAAGTGGGATAAGTGAAGTGCTGTGAATACTTTCAGGATGCACTGTATGATGTTGTTCCTCTTCACCATCAGGAGTAAAACCATGAAAACACACCGCTGCACTTCTGGAATGAAGCTGTGAGTAAACAAGCCGTTAGGTCACATGTAAGCTTCATATATATGAAATTGCATCGCTGCAGTACTTTGATTTGACACTAAACCCATGTGTGATTTCCTGACTGGCCCTACGTCAACTGAAGAAATCGACCCATCCCCATCTTTAGCGGCGCGGCGCGGCGCGGCGTGTTGTGCTGCTTCTGGGACTCGCCTGGAAATTGCCCCTGCACTGCCAGTTTGAAACACTCCATGGACTATAATGGATTCTATTTGAAGCTGCGACGTTCCGCTGCCGTTCTGCGCTGCTGATGCTTCCAGTGTGAAACCAGGCTTAGAGATAGGGTGAGAAGCTCAGTCATCCAGTATAAATACCGAAAAATGTCATCATCACAGAGCTGAGCTGATCTTTATGATCCATTCTGTGGTTATGAGGAACATTAGCTTCAAATGCAAATCAAACAAACCAGGAATGTTGTATCAGGATACATCCCTGCTGCTGCAGGACAGCTGAATCACCATTCAACACCAGGTTTATCCAGCAGGTGGTGGTAGAGGCTCAGCACGCATTTAGGACAGTTCAGTATGGGCTTTCTCCACAGTTACATTTACTGGGTTTGTTCTTCTGTTAGTAGGTTTTATTGTGTTAGACATTAAAACTACATCAGCAGTAATCCTAGGCTCAACAGCTGGTAAAACGGTCAAAGCCAACGTTTTCCCCACCTTTGATCCATGTCTGATCAGTTTTAAAACTTTCTAAACAAATCAAATCGATTTGTTTTTTATCTAAACCAAGAGACTTTCATAGGTGGTCTTCCACCTGATACATGATTAAGGCTTTCTACTTATAAATCACTTCTCACCCTTAGGAACAAAATGAATAACTAACCCTAACCCTATGAACAGGAACCTAATGAAGTCAGCTCTGGACAGTTAACAGTGATGTCATGTATTTCACAGGCAGTTCAGACAGGCAGGGTCAGTGTCAGACCTTTTCTGTTCCCTGTTACCATGGTTACAGACAATCCAAACCATGGCGCAAGTTTAACATGCAAGAGGACTGTACAGTAGTTTGGGTCAGGACAACCTTCTAGAGCTGTGTGTTTACTCTGTTTCCTCCTGATATCATCAGCTGCCTGTAAAGACCACAGAGAGGAAAAGCTGTCAGCTCCAATCACATCCCTGCTGCTGTACCAGTAACCCAATAGTCAGGCATCTGCATGAACACACTCACGTCTTCACACAACTTCCTCACAGGCTGTTTCACCCTCACAAAGATACACGAGGAGTGAGTGAAGGTGGGATAATCTCATTCTGAGAGGATGATGTCAGACTTTAGATCAGAGCTGGTGCTGCTGAGATGCTCTAATTGTTGTAGGTTTCATAGCCACAAGGGCTCATGGGCCTGCAGAGCTGCAAAGGCGTGGGCACAAGGAGTTTGGACCAGACTCAAAAAATCTCAACCTTTAATCTGTGTATAAATCAGCAGGAGGCCAAACCCCAAATCAGGTCAAAATCACCTTTGCAGAGGTTTTTCTTTTATTCTTCCCCTGCTTCTCCGGAGCTTGTGTCCTATCTCTCTCTTTCTCCTCGGTTGTCCCCATAGGTCTGCCCTTGTCTCTCATCTTCTAATGTGTTCTCCACCCCTCCCTGATCCTCTCCCTTCCCTCTTTCCATCCAATGACCTCATTTCCAGGACGTCTAATGTCACTGGTGGGTTTGCCGGCGGGGGTGTGGGGGGTTGCAGTGGGAGGACACACCCTGATGCCACCTCCTGCATAACCCAATCTCTCCTTCACCTCTTTTATCTCCCTGCTGGTGAGCAGCACAGTGACATCATGTAGCGGCTGCGTGAGCTGAATGCAGAATCAAAGGCCACCGACAGCAGAGCCTTTGATCAGGATTTCCTCCTGAATGCTTTTTTCTTACCAGATTATTATCATCAAAAGAGTCCTACTCACAGGAATCAGGACAACAGCAAAGGTCACAGAGGCTCTAGTAGGCAGCAGGACAAAGCTGCAGCATTCCTCAGAGGAGCTCTAATCCCAAAGATGAGTTCAAGTTCAGATATGACAAATCTTTAAATATGTTCTGTGTCACTTCATCCTCCCTGGGGTCACGGGGAGAAGGTCTCTAACTCCACCAGTCACCAGGTGAGATGTGGGGGACACCCTGGACCATCACAGGGACACAAAGAGACGAAGAACCAGTCACACACACCTCGAGTCTCCAGTTAACCTGACTGCATGTTTCTGCTCTGCCGTAGGAAACCAGAGAAAACCCACACATCACGCAACAAGACCACAGTCAGGATTCAAACCTGCAACCTCCTTGCTGTGAGGCAACCACAGGTTCCTCCGTGCGGACCACTCTCAGATACAGGGTCTCCAAATTATTATAAACTCAGCCCCTGCAGAAAATGCAAAGTTGTAGTCATTTGTGTGTTTTCACAAGTTTTTGTAGCCAAAGGCAGCCATCTTGGATTGGGTTGATTTTCAGATTGATTGGTAATAGAAGAACATCTAATCAATACCTTCATTAGGTTTCATTAAAGATTTCCAGCACACTTCCTTTTAACCTTTAAGGGCTTTGAAACTGGTCCGCTGGTGTTAGCCCTGGGCTTACCTGCATCAGCTCTCGAGGGTCTGAACTCTGACCCCAACCCAGAAATACACTGAGAATGTTCAGAATACTCCTAAAGGCGGCAGATCCAAGTAGAAGTGTAGAATATTAATGTATTTTTGTCTCCGCTGAAGTTTTACCAGCTTCTTTCTCGTGTTCTTCCCGTTCACGTTTCTACACTAAACATCTGAATAATTCACAATCTACTGGTGCCTTCATGCTGGTTCCCCTGCTCACACACACACACACATCCCACCCTCCTGCAGCATGTAATAAAACAGACTCTACCGCCCACCCTGCAGTAGAACACAAAGAGCTGACAGCCCTCCCCCATCCCTTTGCCCTGCTCCTATTGGCTGACAGGCCTGGATGCTGGCAGTGTCATAGACCAATAAAGCATCTCCAAGGTGATGTCATGGAGGCAGCATTGATGCTGTTGCTGATGCTGTTGCCTGGCGCCTGCATCCACGCAGCCAGACAGAAGTAACTACAGCGAGCCATCCACCTAAAGCAGAAGAAACGACCGGGACCGAAGGGGGGGTAAGTCTGCATGTTTTTCCTGAGTCGCAGCTGCACACATCTGGATCCAGCTCAAGTTACTTTGGGGGTTGAGTTCAGGGAGGATCCAAGTGACACCTAGGTGTGGGTTGGTTAGGTGTAACGGGGAGAGGAGGCTCACGGAGGATGAGAGGACTGAGTTAAACCTCTGATCCTCTATCAGTGTGAAGGAGGAGAGGTGATGGACGTGTGAGCCGCCAGGAAAAACCTCTGACTGATTTATTGTAGTGATGATATAGTGATTACTTCACACTTAGAGCTTTATGTTGGCATTTCTGCAACACACACACACACACACACACACACACACACACACACACACACACACACACACACACACACACACACACACACACACACACACACACACACACACACACACACACACACATTCTAATAAAACTGTGGTTAACACATAAACTTCAGTGAGAAGAACCGACCAAACCCTACCCTAATGACAAGGCCCAGAACAAAGTTATCTGTTCTTTCTTTAGTGTTTGTTTAATTTCTTAAGGCCTATGATAATAAGACATTTACAAGAGTTTATAATGGCATGGGTACCAGATATGGAGCCAGTTACTATAAAGATTTTAAATGCTATTTTATTTATCACCTCAGTATTTCTAATATGCATCACATGCTCATGATTCACCACCTACTAACCCAATAATCCAGTGATGTTCAGGACTTGTGGCATGGCCCAGGTTTGTAGAGGGCGTGGCTGGAAAGCAAAACTTTCAGCTGACTTCCTGTGGTTAGATTTGGACGTTCAGTCTTCTGGATTAGATTCTACAAACAGCTCTGAGTTTATGAAAAGATAAATGGCCTGTACTTCCATGGCATATTGTTCTACAACCCCCCAAGGCACTTTACAATAAAATCGGTCATTCAGCCATTCACATGCTGGTGATGAGCTGCGATGTAGCCACCGCTGCCCTGGGGCGAGAGGTGAGACTGACGAGCACAAACACCATCGGTTCCTCCGATCGCCACCGGCAGGCAAGGCAGGTTAAGTGTCTTGCTCATGGACACAATGGCAGTCTCTGGTGGGATCAAACCTACAACCCATGTATGAAAAAATGTTCCTCATTGTATTTCCGTTTGTGTGAAACCCTATAAGAAACAACCTCGGTTTCACATAATGAACTGCAGCTTTGTGTGTGTGTGTGTGTGTGTGTGTGTGTGTGTGTGTGTGTGTGTGTGTGTGTGTTTCTTTCAACTTCATGGCGTCTGGAATAGAAATACTACCAACTCCTGAGCCTCTATAAGAGGGCGGACATACTTCCGATACCGTCTGTTAGCACACACCATGGGGAGTCAGTTTAAGGCCTCAAGGATTAATCTAATTTACTTAGTGGTACACGATAGCTTGGTAGTGGCTTTTTAAAGAGACACTAAGCAGCTTTTTCATATTTTTATATGATTTTCTATAACCAGTATGTGCTAAAATGACCCTTTAGGGGTTAATGAAATGTCACTCAGACCCGCAACGCCCTCTGTGGCCAGAATACTGCACTTGCAACTTCAGAGTCGGCGGACCACTCCCTGCTGGTGGAGGGAGCTGTGCTGTGGAGTGGAGAGGAGGTGACATGGTGGAGCTGCAGTCTGCTTCCAGCATGTTTCCTGCAAATTTGTTTCATGAACACAGCTGGTTTGTTTGATGAATCACTCCAGTAGAAACTAATGACATTTGAGATGTTTTAGCTGTATGATTGAAGAGCAAGTCAACCCAAATCAACGTTTTTTTATGCTGCCTCACTTACTGTGGAAGAAGAAATCGCATTAGGGAGGATGCTAAGGTTTTGTTTCTAATAGAATTAATTTTGCTCGTAAAAAATCCTACAAAGCTGGTGCTGCTGAGGGCTAAGGGAGCAGATGGTACAGAGCTATGATTATCTGTAAGTTTGACAACTATACTGAGAAGTAATTTAGGATTATTCTTAATCTCCTCAATTAGCAATGAAAAATAAGCAGTTCTAGCTTTTTGAAGCTCATTTTTTATAAAGCGCAAGACTATTTTTCCAGGATAAGTGGGACTCCTGATGGTGTGTAGAGCACCATCTTCTCTCCAGTTTTCTAGAATTTTGTTTTAAAGTTTGTAAATCAGAATTAAACCAGGGAGCCAACTTCCTGTCCCTAATTACCTTCTTTTTAAAGGGGCAACATCATCCAATGCCACACATAAAGAAGAAGTAACATAATGAACTAAGGCATCAATTTGTGAGGGGCTAGAACTGAAAATATTGCCCTCTGCTACGTTCCTCTGAGATGCTGAGGACAGTAAAGATGGAACAGTTGATTTAAAAGATGCAACTGCGTTGTCAGATAGAGACCGACTATAGTGAAATTTACTTTCATGTCTCGAGAACTCAGTTATAAAAAACTCAAAGGTTATCAGAAAGTGGTCCGAGAGGACTGGATTATGTGGAAAGATTGTTATTTCCTCACACTCTATGCCATAAGTCAGCACAAGGTCTAGTGTATGATGGCAGGAGTGGGTGGAGCTATGTATTCTTTGGGTAAAACCAATTGAGTCTAAGATATCACTAAAGGCTACATTCAGGCTATCACTTTCAATGTCCACATGAATGTTGAAATCCCCCACTACAATGACCTTATCAGTATTTAGCACCAAATCAGATAAAAAATCAGAGATCTGATCCAAAAACTCAGAGTAAGGGCCTGGTGGACGATATAAAACTACAAACAAGAGTGGTTTCACAGTTTTGCTATCTGGATTAGGAAAACTAAGAATAAGATGTTCGAACGAACTGTAACTATTAATCTGTAAGGGACTGATTAATAAGTCCGAATGAAAAATGGTTGCCACTCCTCCTCGCCCTGTACTTCGAGCAATATGATGATTTAAATAATTTGAAGGAGTCGACTCATTTAAGCTAACATAGTCCTCTTGCTGCAGCCAGGATTCTGTGAGAGAGAGCAAAGAGATCGGATTATCACAAATCACCTCATTAACTAACAAAGTCTTAGAAAAAATGGATCTAATGTTCAACAACCCACATTTAATTTTTCTAGTTTTCTGCTCAGTTGAATTTGTTCTAATATTCATGAGATTCCCATGATTTGCTTTATTAAGCCTGATATTTAATCTGTGTGGTTTTGGCCGTGGGCAGGACACTGTCTCTATGGGGTAGTGGGTGGGTAACAGTACAGAAGCTGCAGAGGGGTGGGTTAAACTACGACTCTGGTTCCTGGTCTGGACCCTGGGTAGTCATGGAGGACTAATAAAACTGGCCATGTTCCTAGAAAGAAGAGCTGCTCCATCCAAAGAGGGATGGATGCCGTCTCTCCGCATCAGACCAGGTTTTCCCCAAAAAGTTTTCCAATTATCAATGTAGCCCATGTTGTTTTCAGGACACCACCTAGACAGCCAGCGGTTGAAGGACAGCATGCGGCTAAACATGTCGTCACTGGTCCGATCAGGCAGGGGGCCAGAGAAAATTACGGAGTCCAACATTGTTTTGGCAAACTTACACACCGAAGCAACATTAATTTTAGTGACCTCCGATTGGCGTAACCGGGTGTCGTTACCGCCAGCGTGAATAACAATCTTACTGTATTTACGCTTATCCTTAGCCAGCAGTTTCAGATCAGATTTAATGTCGCCCGCTCTGGCCCCAGGTAAACATTTAACTATGGTTGCTGGAGCCTCTAATGCCACGTTTCTGACTATGGAGCTGCCAATGATCAGAGTCGGCTTGTCAGTGGGTGCGTCACTGAGCGGGGAAAATCTATTAGAA